>NW_027635670.1:3022523-3279106 GCF_903797595.1 Erithacus rubecula | reverse complement strand
GAAGGAGGTGCACAGCAGACTGAGTGCTCAGATCTCACAGAATGGCTGCCCTTAGGACAGATTGTACTGCAATGTGATGGAGAAGAAATATAAATAATATTAAACAAAAGAAAATGCATTCCTTGCATGTTAAAATTAAGATTACAGATATGACGAAATAGCCTCTAGGAGTATGTTCATCTTTGATCTTTCTCAGATCCTGGGCAGATTTCTCTTGTCACCTTGCAAATGAGCAAAATAAATTAATTTCTTAATATCAAATCAATTCCAGAATACAGAAATAAATGTTCAAGAATTCCCAGCATGTACATTACTGTGCTGTCTGGAGGGAAAACTCATCTACAATACTTTTCACAATAACTTGCGGACTGGGGCCAACTGCTCAGCAACTCACCAGAGGAGTGCCTTTAGAAGCATAAAGAGCTGCAGAGAGGGTTTTCTGCCTTGGAACGAGTCACAGCATCTTCTGCAGTCTCTTCTGCTTCATGAAATTAGCTCAGCTGATGGAAGAAACCTGAAAATCACCATGTAACTACTCAGATTGCTCCTCCACAATACAGTTCAGAAGTAAAATGAGTCAAGACCCTGGAGTGCAATGAGAAGCAGCAGGAGGGAGGAAGGCATATTGGGCACTAAAATGTTTTAATGAGAAAAGAATGTGCCTGTCCTCGAAATGCCACTTCAAGAATTAGATGATCATTAAGAAACTAAATAGTGTGCTTTTAACATTTTCAATAGAAAACTAGATTAAAATAGAATAGGTTAAAACAGAACCTCCTGTACCTGCTGGCTAACTTTATAAAGTGGTGTAGAAAACATGCCTAATTCTGATGGTTCTCTGGAGGCAGTGTCCCTGATGGTGCTAAACAGAATGTTCTAAATAGCAAAACTACAAACACACATTTTAAATATGTGATATGCAGTTGGTTTCCTTGTAGTGAACTAGAGAGTAACATGAGATATATAATAAAAGATACACTTAAATGTACAGTACGTAGCAATGGATAGATACAATGTATAAAGCAATTTATGTATTTAAAGTGTTCTTTTCAATTGCAGTACTGTTGAGTAGGTACTTTAAATTTAATTTCATCTTACATACACACAGTACAAGAGCTGCTCATTTGCTTTTATTTCTGGTGTTGAGAGTTTTTATGTCTATGCATTTTAAGATCCTGCTAAGGTCATATGTGTGTCTGAGTTTGCTCACTTAAATAGAACTCTGGTTCTGTATTGGTATGCTATTAACCCACCACTGAGAAAAAGTAAATAATTGGATATTAAAGTTTGCAGCTTGATAGGAGGCTAGATTAACAGGAATTTGTTAATGGCATTCAAACAATTAAGGAGCATTAACTGTTTGTTTTGAAGCTGAAGACATTTTTTGTTAACTGTAACATAAAAAAAATAACTTAAACCTCCACAAAACAAACAAAAAATCCCACATTTGTATGACTGACATAAATTTTGTGTTGTGCTCTTCACAAAAATAGAGAATATTGACTAATGCAGCAATTAGAATTGCTGCTCTCATCAGATGACTAAAATTTGTAGTTATGTGTTTCAGGGCCCAAATCCAACAAATCACTTAAAACCATGCTCATAGTTAAGCTTATGCTTAAGAGCTTTTCTGGGTCAGGTCCTGAGATATGAATACTCATACCTCATGACTTAGAAACATTAGTTGATTTTCTTAAGAACGGTTAGGAATCTTTTACTCCTACTACAGAGAAGAAGGATGGTTTTCTAGCATGAGCCATTGCCCTCATCCCAAACAGCAGTTCCAGAATAAAGGAGCAAGGATACTGTGCTTGGCTTGGAAAACCATTTGACATTGTCTTGCATATACCATTCTGTTCATAAAATAAATCTGTGTGTCCCTCTGCAGACAGGGACTCTCAGCTGCTTATAAAATAACTCAACTGGGACTAATTTCAACCAAATTTCAACTGAGATTTTGGCAATACATAATCCTAATAATAGGGAGTTAAACATAAATATTAAAGGAAAAAAAAACCTCATAGATTTTATAATCAATTGTTTATCAAGCTATTGTATGTAAAGTATTGCAAGCCTGAGGAAATTTCATTTCTTTTACTAGTAGCGTAGGATTACATGTAATTCTTTTATGTTTCCATTTTCACAAATATATTAAAACAAGTTTCAGGAAAAAAATTTGTTTCTACTGTGGTTAGTCAATAAGTCTCTGAATTTTATTGTATATGATTTCACCTTCAATATGCTTATTCTCAGTGCCCCTCTTCTAATTTAAAAATAGAATGAAATAAGTACTTCAGAAAGAACTAGAGTGTGATAGTAAAATCCAATATGGAATCAATATTCCTGACAACTGAAAGAAACCTATATTTCTTTCTCCTGTCATGATTGTTCCATTTTTCAAACTCTCATTTTCAAAATCCTGAAGAGAAAAGAATTTAGCAACATGAGCTGGAAATGATTGGAAAGGCAAGCTAAGATGAGAGGAATTTCAGAGCTACAAAGAAACTACAGAACAAACTTTTGATCCTCTGCTGTGTACAGTCTTGTTTTAAATATTTATTTTATTCCCATAAAGCTCCAATTTTCCAGTCCTAAATATCTGGTCACTAATATGTCACTCAGGCGATACTGATTCTATTTTTGGCAGGAAATTCAGTGAACTCATCCGAATATGAAATATTCTCAGTGATGTACTGTGTAATTTCTCTTTTATTACTTTTGTCTTATATATTTGAACATATTCTCCCAGAGAATTCTTAAAATTAGGAGGTTCCATTCCTTCCTTTCCTTATTGTTTCTATTGTTTTTTTGCATAACTTCCCACCAATACCTTTCTGCTATTGCATTATACAGACTTAAACACTGTGGGATGCATTTTCATTTTCTAAACAAATGAAAATTTGGACTGAAATTTACATTAAATTCTACCTATCCAAAATAGAATGAAAAATGTTTAAATGTGGGAAAAAAATGTTTTATTTTGTTTTGGTTTTTTAAACTAAATTATATAACTTACCAGAATATTCTACTGTTTCTACTATTTATACTAAAACTCAGGGAACTGTTAGCATAAATAAACCAAGAAAATAATGCTATTTTTTTGACTTTTAAGTTGACATACACCTAGAAAGAGATACTACTTGTTAGTATACTGTGCCTCAAAAGTCAGTTTCCCCTTTACAGGCAAATGGAAAATAAATCACTTTATGCCACTTTGTTGAGAGCAAGGAATGTTTAAAATAATAATGTCAATATAGCGTGATATTTTCTCTTCCATCATCTGTGATGCCATATTTGATACTATGTTATTGTGCTATAAGTCCCAAGATGAAATGACTGGCATATGAATAATTTTCACTTTGACCCAGGAAAAATTGGGAAATGATAGGCTTGTCTAAAGGATTTATCTTCTGACTGTTGAAAAGTGTAAAACAATCTAAAAGTGTTCTTTAATGATGCCTCTTTATATGCAATGCAGCTCAGGAAAAACATGACCTAGTACTATACTATGAATTATGCTTCAATGTAACATTAATGAGGTACATGTATTCCCCATGAAAACTGATTGTAATGTAGGTGCTCAGTGTCTAAAAACCTGGTCTAATACATCAGACATATTTGCTGTGACAGTTACCACCGAAAAATAAATATTTACCAGCAGTTTGGTGCGTGATGTTTTTTTCCTGAGTTATAAATCATATTAGTGTCTAGGGTCCCAATTTTGTGTCAGATTGTAGGAAAAAATATCCTGTATATGGTGCTGACTGCCTTGTACTTTTTGAATCACCTTGGGATATTATTGCAGACTACCACCAACCCTGCCTTTCCTAATGTGTTCCCATAACATAATAATCTACCCTGAAAATGGTAAGCTTCTGCATCTTTGGGCTGTGCCCTTTCAAAAGTTTCTGTCTTGGGAGACTATAAATAGTGTCAACAGATCAAATGGAATTACCTGAAAGTAGAAGCAGAACAGGTCAGAGCAATGCCCAACTGTTTGTGATTAATGGCTCAAACATCCAGAATCTTCAAACTAGCAAAAAATATATTTCCCAGGTATTCTGGGAAAGATCGTTTCCTGGATTCAGTGCAACATGCTTTTAATTACATAGCATAGGATCAAATCACTACAGATCTCCTTTGCCAAGTTAATTTTTTAAATTAACTTTACATTAGATTTATATTGCCTGTGGATATGCAGGAATAGAGTAAAGCTAAGCCTGTCTGATTTTCAAACCATCACGATTTAAAGATCTGTAATTCATATTTAATGAAGAAGAATTTATAGGAAAGCTTTCACAACCATTTAACAAGAGACTTTATGAACAGGTTCTTTTTTTGCTTTGCTAGAAGTCTTTCACCTTATCATTTCATTTTATAGGGTGATTCAACATGTTTAGAGGAAGCTGGGTATTTTGAGAATGCTTTTGTAAAAAATCCCAATATTAAAAATTGTTTAGATTTACATGGTATGCTGGCACATTTCCTGAAATCTTTATTTCATTTTTAGAAATCTTTATTTTAATAAGGAAAGAGACTTATTGCAAGTAAAATTTAAAAAAAGGAATTTTTTATGTCACTGAAATTGATGATACAAATTAGAACTCAGAAGTTTACTTCCCCTTTCTATGTAAGTATCAATTTAGGGTATGACTGCAACACAGTGAATAGGGTTGGATTTCTGGCATGATTTGGCAAAGTATGATGAAATCTTAATCTGACAATGGCTTTAGATATGCCTGAATACAAACATTAGAACATGCTTTGCAGTCTGACTTAAGTGAAAAATTAATGAGAACTGGGAAAACATTATGAGACTGATAGGACCTAAATAAATTACAGTCAAATTTTAAAATCCTCATGGCTACTCTGGAATACAGTGTTGTCAATTACAGGTCAGGGAGGAGCTAAACAATCTGTGATATAAAAAATAAAAAAAGTTTAAAATAATAAAAATAATTAGAAATAATAAAACATTAGAGAAGGTAAATTAATATCTTTGGAGAACCCAAACTTTCTTGCAGAATTAATATTTGCCCTCACCTGCATATGACTTGCAATGCAAGAGATGTCTTAGTGCTGAAAAACTGGTAGATTAGCATTGCAAGAGTAGGTTATTCTTGCTCTTGTGTTTACTGCCCAATGAAGCTGTGAAAAGAGGAAAAGGAAATGTTGGAAAAGGGCACAGCTAAAGAAGTGTTAGTGTAAAAGACATCTCTCTTGAACACTCAGGCATGGAAGGGTTTATAGACTTTATTTTTGAGAGAATCAATGTCTAACCACAATTTCTCCCAGCATCTATTACAGATTTTTGTCTCAGAGTTCTGCCTTTACCATTTGAGCTACTTGCTTTATCAGCAATTCAGTGTTTGGATCAAACTGTGTGAAAATTGAAGCTGTAGCTTTTCTCCCATCTCCTGACTATAATGGAACTGTTCTAAACACCAAACAGATTTTTTTTGGCTGAGAAGGTCTTTTGCTGTCCCTTTTTACCATAGAAATAGGCACAGAAAAAGCATAAGAATGACATCTGGTGTTGGGATGAAAAGACCCTGCAAGTAAAGAAATATCAATATTTAATCATAGAGTTATCTTGTCTTGGAGAGGTGATGAATCTTATTTTTGCAGAGGGATTATATTGAATTATACAAAGAGATTATGCATGAACATATTTTACCTAAAGTGAAATGATAGAAAAGCCCCTACAAAAAAACCTCCAGGAGAATGTATTGACTACTAATAATAAACCAACAAAAGTAGTTAAAATTACATTTCCTTATGTAGTCAATACTAAATTTTGAAAAAATATGGCAAAATAGACTAAAACTCCTGATTTGAGAGTAAACAGTTTTGCACAAGATCTTTTTTTCAAATATAGCTATCTCTATGACTAGAGACAGTAAGGTTTACAGTATTGAAGAGGCACCTTTCTACCTGCATAGTGCAAGGCTCAAGTATGGTACGAGCTCCAAAGCTGAAAGGATGACTATTCTGCCTCTGACCAAAGGTCATAACATGCAGTGTCTGACAGCAACTTGAGCAGAAAAGGAAAAACCTACAAAAATAAAACAAGTGATATGCATTCCTCAAGTTTAGGTGATCAAATGAAGTCATCAAGCAGAAACACTTGACTAAAATAGTTGCATTATGACAGCTGAGCAGGTTCCATATTTGATTCCTCTGTACCAGTTAGAATGTGTATATTTCCATTGTATCATTACTCTGTGTTCTGAGCTGAAAAATCCTTTTTTGATTATTCATTTCTTTGCTTTAAGATGTTTCCTATTGCTAATCCTCTTTGTCACCTCATACATAGCTTTTCACTACGTGTTGTTACCTAAGTTGGAGCAACTGGTACTCTTCACAGAATTCAGGACATGGGTGCATGTATTTATTCTCTTTATTAATTTTTCATTCTTTTTATAAGGTTACTAATATTTCCATCCGTCTCTTGACCTTTCAGAATATTCCCTACAATGAGTCAGAGGAAACTTTCTTGAGAGATAAGCACAAGTTCAAACTCTATGTCTGCAGTTATTCTTCCCAAAGTTTGTAGGAACTCATATAGTAATTATTGGGCACAGAAAGCCCAGAACATCTATTAAGGTGAGGTAGTTTATCCTCTTTTATAGTTATTTCATTAAAAAAAATATACAATAAATCCTGTACACTAAAATATAATTTCATTAAGAGTAATTTCTGGTAAATGCTGTTGCAGAGATTTTGGGGTAAAGGGAAACAGAATAGAGGTTTCTAATGTGAATACTGTTTCTACTAGCCATGTAAAATTTTATGCTGATAACTTTTCAAATATTAAATTATTTTGCAATCTAAACTGGCTCAAAAATATCTGTGATTTGAATCTATTTTTCATGATTTCATTTTAAATAGTCTGGAGTTTCAAGTTAAAATCCATTGAGATTATATGAACACTAGGAAAACTTTCCCACTCCTGATGTTATTTACTTATATAGCTCTATCTATTTTTCCAACAACTTTAAACCTTAAAAAAGATGAATATTCCATACTTGCGCAGCAAAGAAATTGTCTTTAAGTGAAAACCACTTTTTATTCTACGAATTCAGTACTGGAAAGCTGAAATCCCCGATGTGGCAGTGTTGGAAGGATTCTCATTCACAATAACGGATAAACCAGGCAATTTTATGATGATCTGGCCTAATTTTGAAACAGTGTCATATTACCTGTTAGACTTGTGTCAGATTACTGCAAAGTTATTGATTTTATTATAAATCAATACAGTGTTTATGGGATGTTACTTGTTTTGGTCTAATTCATGATGCTTTCAACTTTACATTGGACATGTTTATTATCCAAAAAAATTTGGTTCACTGAAAAGTTAGTCCTCAGATTTATGCAAAAATGCACAAAAGCTTATTTTTGGAGAGTAGTGTTCTATGTATTTGGGTATGGAAGGAAGAACTGATGGTTTTTTTGACACCTAATGTATACACACACCTTTATGGTTATCTTATTTGCAGGTATGCTCTGAGTAATGGAAGAAATACCTGTATCTTGCATTTTTTGGGTGGTGTCCTCCAATGTCAATAATGCTCTATGACACATCATCTGCCTTTGTGGAACAGGAAACATTTTACTGTAAATATCTTTTCATAGACTCAGCTAAAGTGGGATGTGCAAAAATGTATTCCAAAATACATGTCTCGTTCTGCCAAGAACATAAATTAGCTTCCCTGAGAAATGTGGGTGTTCATGAAATGTTCAATAAAAAATGGTAGACCAGACATTTTATCACTTGAAGCAGCTTTAACAAAATCCCTTTAAAAGACTTAAAAATGTTATAATCCAAGATCCATCTAAGCCACAATATTTCTATTTCAAATGAGATGAAGGAAAAACAATTTATGAATATTAAATAGGGACAGTCAACACTTTGGATTTGGAGCTTTAAAATATAGAGCTGAGATTCACAGGGAATATAATACCCACCAGTAAAGAGCTAAATATCTATTCATAGTTGCCAAACTGTGCATTTCCCTTGGCTATTGAAAATGTTATTGCTGTATGTAGAAATGTCTGCTAAAATATCCAACTAACAGTGGTCACAGGAAATAATACAATCTGGGCATGTGATTATTTCAAGAATAGTGGTATTATAAACAAGTTCCAACTTGCTTTCAAGCCTGAAGTTTTCTGCTGCCTTTCTTGTTCTTCATATGATTACTGCTGCGACCAATATCAAGAAAATCAAATTTCTAGTAAACTGCTTGTTTTTTTTCTGATTCAGGAACTACTTGATTCATTATTTCAAATCAAATCTGTAGACTATAAAATTCAATATGTCATCAAGGGTTATTCAAATAAAACATGGTCAGCTTCAAGCATGATGGGAGTTTTATGATTTTTGTGAGCATTAAATGCTTTTTGCAGCAATTCTTGTCAACCACCTCTGTCGGGAATATTGGTAAGAGGTTGATTGCTCACTATAGACTTTCTGCTTTTAGGTCTAGCAAAAGGAAGAACAGATCTGTTGTTAATAAATTGTTCTGTGATTTTCTGTGATTTCTAGAAAGAACTAGAAATCTCCATATACATGGTATTAAAGGACAGTACTTTGAAAAGGGAGTGAATTTGGAGACGTTCAATTACTTTGATGTTCTTCATTTTCCTGTTATGACTCACGAAATGTCAAATGTATGTCAAAATTTTGTACTCTGATTTTTTTCACTGTTTCAAGGCTTTTACAATGCTGTCATAAGGGCACAAGTCTCCTTCCTATTACTTTTACATGCATTTTACCACTTACCAACTTCCAGCAGATGTTTATATTCCTTCTGAGGATTTAAACTAAAACATACTGGGTTTTTTTTCTCTATCAAACTCATAAATGCGTTTATTTCACAAAATCTATTTTTTCACTACAATTATATAATCAAAATAATTGCTTAATGAAAAAATTTTCTCATCTGTACAGCTGTATAGTGTACCCTTGAATGTTACAAAAAAGGCCAATTATAATGACATAATTCAGATGAGATATCAGACAAGAAAAATAATCTGAACTTGTCTGTTATAGTTCTTATGAAAATTGGATTTTTCCTGCATTTCAATGGTTTGAATATATTCTGCTACAATGGGGAATTTGTTGGGGTTTTAAATTTTTTCTCTCCCCTGTAACAATGAAAGAATCACTAAAAAATGACAGTCAGTAGAATATCTCCTGAGCTTCAGAAATAAAAGAATTGCTTTACCTAAAATTAGTAGACTTCCAGGATGAAAATGGGAAAATTGTACTTATGACCATAAGTATTGTTTTTACAAAAGGAACTAAGTAAACTTTACAACACATCTTATGCTTTTTGTGGTGGTACAGTTCCAGGTAGCTCTCATGACACAATATTGCAGCAAGCAAATAGACAAATCCTTGTAGAGGTAATGTAAAACATGCAGAATGAGCACAGCTCTCCATAAGTTTGCTGTTTTCCATCTGAAACAACTGTGATGTTGTGTTTTGACAAACTATGGCACTTTTTTTGGATGATTTTCACCAAGTTATTTACATTTATGGGCTTGCAAACCTCTATATCTTTGTCCTCTTGTAAATTTGTTTTTTGCATTCTGTTGATTATATTCAAGAACTGAAAGGTCTTAGTGCTGTGTGTGAAGCCATTTTTGTTTTCAAAGAATTTAAAGTAAGATGAGAGAGGACCATTTGCAAAATTATTTTTGTCTGCTGTTTGGCTGACATGAGATCAAAGACAACTTGCAAGACACAAGGCTGGAACATGAGTCACTGGTTATAAGCTTCAACAACTCCTGAAGAACAGCCAGGTGCTAATTTTAGAGAGCCTGTAACATGTGGTAATAAAGCCATGGGATGAATCATAACAGGGAATAATATCTGATACTCAAACATCATATTTTATCTGATGATCTCAAAGTACCTTATGGATATTTATTTACTCAACTCCCACAAAATCCTAGAGAGGTGGGCAGGTATTAATTTACCTTGCAAGAGATATTCGTTGTGGTTTAAGCCCTGCTGGCAAATAGGCACCACACAGCTGCTTGCTCAGTTCCACCTCTCCTCTCCACCCTAAAGGAATGGGAAGAAAAATCAAAAGTAAAACTTGTGGGTTGAGATAGGAAGAGTTTGATAATTGAAAACAAAATGGAATATAATTATAGTAGTAGATATAAATGATAATAAAAAGGTAAATAATAAACCCCAAAAAAGTGATGCACAGTATGATTAATCACCACCTGCTGACCACTGCATGACCCCAGTCCTTGAACCCAGATCTGCCCCCCTTCCAGGTGGCACCTCTAATGTATACACTGGACATGACAATTGGGCCACCTGTCCTTCTGATTTTATGTTTTTCTTTTGTGTGCCTCCTAATTGACAGAGCACGGGACACACAATCAAAAAAAAAAGTTCTTGATTTAGGCTAAATATGACTCTGGTGTTATCTGCAGTAATCCCTTTCTGAATCCAAAACACAACAATGTACCAGCCACTAAGAAGAAATTAACTCTATCTAAACTGAAACCAGGACATTAAACCACTCTGGAGAAAGATTTAAAAATGTTGTAACTGTTCTGTAAATATATTTATGGCAGTTTAAATATTCTCAGTTAGGCAATCTTGACTTTCAGTCTTTTTTTATTTTTTTTTTTTTCTTTTAATCCAGGCCTCTTAGAAATGCTGGTGGAATATAAGTCTCTTGAAAATGAGGAACTAACTGAAACCGTGACGGAAAATATTTTAACAGCTGTAACCCTCTTAATCTGTTCCAAACAATGAGAGGATTTTGCTATGGTCTGAGCTTGGAAGCACCTGCCTTTGCTTTTGCAGTATAATCTTCTCCACTTGTATTTTGTAGGCCAGGGGCCAGAGGAAATCCAGTTATGTAAATAAATTATAGTATCTTGAATCATGCCAATCTACTCATTGAGATGAGCCTCAAATGTCAATATGAAAAAAAAAAATTACTGAGAAATTTATTTTTTGTAAAATTTTAAAATGTTTTTGCATTTCTACAGCTGTCATGATAGCTCATGGATTTGCTCAAAGATATGTACAGTCAATTTCAGAAATAAATTCCACTGCTTGCAAGACTGTAAACCTGTTTTTAGCTCTGTTTGTTTATAGAGCTTTTGGGCAGTAGAAAGGTGCCACTAAAAGACATAACACATGCTGAAAAACGTAGGAAGACATTATTCTCCACCTTTTAAAACGAAGATTAGCTAATCCACTTGCACAATCCCTGTCCAGGCTCTAGTTTCAAATGCTTAGGTATTAATGTGCTGGCACCGAATTTTCTTCACTAAGCCCCAAACTAAAGCAAAAAAAGAGTAAAATTCAGTGAAGAGCTCTGAAGTTTGCAACAGTTTTGGGTGTTGGGTTGGTTTACAAGTTTGACATAACTGGTCAACTTATTTAGCTTGGAAAATAAATACTTTGCAGAAACACTTTGGTTTTTTTTCCGAGGTGGAGTGATGAATGCACAGCTTGGGGATGTGGATTACATCCATCACTTCAAACACAGCCCCCTAGCCACAAGGTCTCTAGAAGTGAAATTAGTTAATTGGGAGGTAGGCATTAATATGTTGCATGCCAAATGTGTCTGAAAGATGCATTCAGCCTACAAGTCAAAAAAGAAAAAAAAGTTGCACATTCATGCCTTGAAGCCTGAAACTACCAAAAGATCTGTATTGAGTGGAAAGAAATAAACAAGGATAGATGATTAATTTTTTTATACTGTGGAGATGTTAAGTGCACAATGAATGTTTTCAGACTTCAATTCAAACCACACTGAAGTAATCCCTGAAATCACCTGTTGTGATTTCAGTGTTGGAATTTATGAGATGGATCTTTAATGACATAATAAAGTATTACATTTTTTATTAACAGGAATTACCATACTGATATAAGCATTAATGCCCCTTGCAAGAACTGTATGTAACATCCCTGAACCTTGTCGCTAGTAACAGAAAGTCAGCAAATCAACCTAATTTCTCTAGATCTTTAAAATCTCTAAAATCTTTAAAATCTTCTAAATCTACTTTAAAATCTACTAAAATGACATTTTATTGGATTATACATATTATATGGATTTACATCATAAGACAAAAACTTATCCAGACTATGCAATTCTAGGGGAAAAAAGAGTTTTAGTTGTTCAGTTATAGTAAAGTTTTTATTTTATTTCTTTTGTTGGAAGACATCAACCTTAAACTCATGTATGAAAACACAGGAAATTTTTTCATGCTGATCAGACAACCCCAGATCAGTATTTTCTCCCTAAAACATATTTCACTAATAGCAGAATTGCTCTTGAGAAGAACTTAAGCAAGTGATCCTCACAGTCTACACTGGACATAATTTTGTAGTCTACAAGTTTTTGGCCAGCAAAATTTCGCTACACCATAGTGCAGTTAAAATATATTATTAGGTTGAGGAAATCATCAATTGTGCATTAGCTGATTATGTATATTATACAAATTAATATAATAATAGAATCAAATGTGCACTGTAACTTTTTACTGAAGAATATCTTTCTTGCAAAAAAAAAAAACAAACAAAACAGTGGAGGTTTTGGTACCAAGACTGATGACATTAATTTTGACTTGCAACGTCTCTAGCAATAACTCATTTTCTGAAAATTCTTTGCAACTGAAAGAAAAAAACTTTTTTTTGCCATTGCACTTGACTGTAAAGACTGTAAAGAAGAGATTTATTTTGTATTTTACTTTCTGGGCAATTATGTTTAACGAATGTGATTTTGAAGAAAAATGGTCATTATATATATTTTTTTTTTCAAATAGAAAGGACAAAGGAACTCTGAACTGTGTTAGGAAGTGTTTTTGTCTGTAAAATAGTGCTTTTAGGTTTTCTAAGCCAAAGACTTAGCATCTAGTGACTCTTCAAATAGATGATATGTGTATATGTATGGAGAAGGGCTTCCAAAGTAAATAAGTAAATAAAGTAGAAACGTGGTTTGAATGGACTCTTAGTACCATGACACTTCATGGAACAAACTATGACCCATTTGGTTATGTTGACTTGCTTTGTCCTTCTCCCTTGACATTGTAAAGGCATCACATACTGTTCTCTGACAGGATAGCCTCTAATTTTGTAGTTGTGCCTCCATAAATGGTGCTCACACCTCTGTGTATCCCCAGAGGAGTCATCAGGACAGTGAGAACACTGCTGTTCATCTGCATGGACCCTGAACTGGCCTGGAGCCCCTGGGAGATGGCAGGTAAATAAGTAGTGAGTAGGATCTGGCAGCTACCTCAACTCCATGGCTGTATTTCTTGTGTTTCCTATCTTGATTATGGTTTTTGAAAAAAAAAATGGCTGTTCTCTACTTTTATGACAATAATTTTGCATTGGAGTTTCCCACCTAGTGCTTCCTTTCCAAAAAACAAACAAACAAACAAACAAACAAACAAACAAAAAAACACCAAAAAAGAAATTTTTGTTTCTTTAAAATAATTTTAAATAAGTTTTTCTTTTTTTCTTCTCTACATCCTAGGCACCTGTCCATAAAAGAGGAGGTCATGCCAGTTATATGCTGACTTAGATCAGTACTTAACAAAAGCCATCAAAGCATTACCCATTTGGGGCAGTTTCTGTCACAGTATTTTTTTAAAAAAACAAGTTATAAATTTATCTGCTACTGCCTTCTGGAAACCACAAAGAAATGAGAATTATTCTCACTACTTTCTTAGTTATTATGGGTTTTAAGTATTTGTAGTTTAACCTATTATACCACTTAGATAATTGCACCGTATGTGCTTTGTTCAAATTTTGATTAAGAAGTACCTGGCTAAGTTATGCCCATCTTGTTGAACTTAGTGCAATAAAGTGGATTGCTTTTGGAAAATGATACCAGCTTAATTTTTTACTGAGCTTTGGCTACATAGTGTTTTCTGTTAGTATATTTTAAAACATGTCTGTAGTGATTCTTATACCATGAAAGCATAGCATGTACCACACAGGGATGAAAAAAACATTTCTCATGAGATCTGGATTAATGCATAACTATCTCGTTCTTACAAATTCAAAACACAAATTAGAAACCTTGGAAATTCATCCATTTTTTTGCACAATTTAGTTCCATAAGTGAACATGCATGTTTATGTATGCAAGTATTGGAAAAAAGGTCAATTCATAGAATAGCATAGATTTGACACAAAGCCCTGTGGTTATAATTTCACTTCTCTGTAATTATGCAAATACAACCTTAGTTGAACTTCTAAGTAAATTTTGGTGTTGTATGTCCACACAAAGTAAAAATTGAAAAATTTGTTCACATTTCTATGGGGCAAAACTGTGACTCACAGTAGGAAATGAAATCTATTAGCATGCTCTATAAATGACTAATATATTTCCCATGTGTTCTGCAAATATCTCCTTTCTAACTGGCTCTGCTGTCCTTTGAGGAAGGTGAGAAACCTATTGTGCCTGGCCTCCCTTGGATTTCCACCTGCCTGACAGCCCTTCTCTCTGCAGCCTGATCTCCTCATTTTGGTATGTTTAACATGCATAGTTTGCTTCAAACAATTAAAAACTTTGACATCCTGTTTGGTTCTACCAAACAGCATATATCTATAGGAATGTAGTATATAAATAAGGGACATTCAAGAAAGTTGTGGTGGAGAAAAGGAACAAATAAGATAAGATTCGTAAAAAGGGGAAGATGTGTTTATCTGAATCAGTGTGTGTCATCCTTTTAGCCAAGAAACAAAAGCCTCATATCTAGATAGGATAATTAACATCAGAGCTGTGATTTTGACAAATTTTTCTCTTGTGGTGTGTTTCTATTTATGTCCATGAAATTCCAGTTAGTTACACCAGAGCATATATTATGATGAGCATATTATTAGACGTATTAGAGCATTAGCATTATTAGAGCATATATTATGATGTATTTCTAGAAAGAAGAGGAGGTATCTTTTTGTTTTTCTAATAGTATTTAAAAAGCTGTTTTGCAACATCTTTGCTGTATTTACTTTTACCTAAATATACCTCAGATGAGATTCCTGCTTAATCTGTTCACTGAATTGGCAATGGTAATTGATTATTTGTTGCCAGCAAGGAATTGTTAAAGGTGTATATTAACTACAGTGGGAATATGTTATTATAGTACTAATTTGATATGAAAAGCAGTGATATACTGAATGCAGGGTAGCCTGTGGCATCTAATTAGCATTACAGAAATCATAGGATTAAGAAGATTAAAAAACATATGGATACAATATAAACTAATAGAATGAATCCTAACATGAAGACTGTGTAATTTTTTCACTGGTTCCTTATTGAATTGAGAGGCAAATTATGAGACAAAATGTGTTCCATACTTTTTTTTTTAAAGAAACTTTTGCTTCTAGTGTCCTCCAAATTTCTAAAAATACAGAAAGATATAATTTCATTGCATAGAGCATTGCAGAAGGATCTGCCAGGCAATATTGCTGATTGAGAATGTAATAATCTGAGTGCTGCTGGCAATTGGCAGGCATACATTGTGATGGTTTCTGAAAGTTCTACTCCATTCTTAAGGTTCAGATAGTTTTTACATCACCCACTCCTTCATTTTTTGTATTTTACATGTTCTTTGGAATGAGGAGGTAGTGAAAGGAATAAAAGAGGAAAAACCCAAAAGCACAAGAAACATACCTCTTATTTTGCCTACATTTCTGTTTTCACAGCAGCCTGAGGCTTTTTTTTTTGCCTTTCTTTCTCTCCTGAAGGCTGGAAAAGTGCCAGTGATGCACGTAAGCCAGATGTTTGGAAGCTTGCAGAGTCAGCTACTTTGAAAAAGAAAAATGTTAGGGAAGGGACTTCTCATGGGGTAGACATTTGCTAATAAATGATGTTCTTTTTCTCTGCAGATGTTCCATTCTAACAGAAGGAAGATTCTTTTTGCAGCTAAAGGCTTATCTTGATTTAGCTGCATTCTTTTGTCCCCTGGCCTAGAGCTGTGAGCACTGTGGACGATGCTGTGTCCTTTCTGTGTGTCCTCCCTGCTGTCTGGGAAGCTGAATTCCTGTTACGTGTCACTGCAGTGAACCGTCCTGGACCAGATTTGCCCCTTAGACAGGTTTACCTCTTGCTGAGTTGGTATCAAAGGGCCCAGTCTTGCAAAATGTTAAATAAGCTCTATTTCAATATCTAGGAAATGGGACTGCTATGAGGCAACACTGGTAGCCATGCAGGATCAGGATCTAAATATGTGTTCTTGGTTAGAGAGTGTTTTTATTTCATTTCATCTTTTAACCAAATACAAAGGTTTAAATAAATATCAGCGCTGATTGTTTATAACTTTCTCCCCACCATGGCTTTAAACATTTATTATTCTGACTGTTTTAAAATACACTGGCAGCTTTTTATGGCTATATTAAGCAAACCTTTAGGGCAGCAGACAAGACGGGATATTATTCTGAGATTAAGGAAGGAAAATGAGTAAAAGCATATGAACAAAGGCAGACTGAACAGGAAGAGAATCGCGCTCTTTTTCCACTGCTGGAGGAAACCACAGCCCCTATTGTGTGTGCTCTGAAAGTGATTATCTCCAGTCACTAGTTCTCTCAGAGTCTAATCCGCTGATTCATCGGCTTTTTTTCATCAGGGTTGGAAATGAGATGTCAAAAAGCATTAATATCCATTATAGGAAATGTCCAGACCAAAGAGACCATTAGCTTATCTGTGTTAAAATATTTGCTGGATAAATTTTGTTTCCCAAACACATTTTGAGGTGATAATTTACTGTTCTCAATACTTTCATTTTGCAAGGCGGTTGACAGCTCTTGTGGAAATGAAATGTATCTGGCACTGCAACTTCATGTGCTATCACTTTGATTACATTATATATATGCATCCAAGGATTGTGGAATCACAGATGTCTGGGGCTTGCTAATAAAAGACAGAATTGTCAGCTGCCCTGTGTCAAGGATAACCATCTCTCTCTGGGAAGCAGAGACTGAAGCGCCAGACTTGCATCCTCACACTGTGAGGTCGCTAATTAACTGCAACACCCAGAGTGGGCCAGACTGAAATCTATGTATTAAGCCCCACTGGTGGTAAAAAAATCCTCAAATCCACTAGTAATTTAGAAATAGGAGCAATTCAAGAATATGAAAATACTAGAATTTTTCTCTTTCTAAGAGGCTGTTCAAGGCTTTTCTAAGATTTTGATAACAGTAAGTTATCAAAAGTTTAAGTTACTGTTTCTCTGTGTATCATACAACTGTACTACCATGCTGCTTCATTTATCACCCTATTAAACTGAATTACTTGCTTAATTAAATGTTCTGTGCAGTACCAGCACCCGATGTGCATAGCAGATAGCAGTGCAGTGAATGTCTCAGTGCAGTACTGGGCTTTGGTTTTGGAATAGTGTGGACTGGGCTGTCCAAAGTCTCGCACCAGGTCTGGTGCTGCTCTGTGCTAAAAGGCACTGTTCACTCCCCTGACACAGACCAGGGCTGCTTCCTTGGTCACCTCACCAAATTCTCATCAAGGAGCCCAGGCAGGTTTCCCAGCTGCTCTGTCACAAGCTCTTGTTTGCCATCAGGACAAGTGGACAAAACGAAAAAGATTTGCCAAGAATTGTCTGCAAACTGGATCTTTAGATTAAGGCATTTGAATGTCTACTCTAATGCTAAGATGAGCAACAAAAAAACCCCCTCACAAATACCAAAGCTGCTTGTGTTCTGGATCATTCTCTATGAAACCTAGATTTGTGGCTGAGAAGGAGCACCTGTTCCTTCTGTTTATACTCGGCACCTAGACTCACGTAAAACTTTTTTCTGTGTTGAGTGTCTTAGGTGCAATTAACTGTGGGCAGTAGGGTTTCTCTCAGGAGGCAATTAAAGTGTTTGATAAATTGAGAAGCATAATGACTGTAGAAAGTATGGATGGACAGGGAGGCCTTGTTAGATCACCTGTCACTGGGCACCTTGGGAGACTTGCCAGTGCGGGAGGACAAAACCTTTCTCAGGACTGGCCTGTGGAATATTTTGTCTGGAAAGAAGAGTAACCTGACCATTTTTAGAACTAAATAATTATTAATTTCTTTCATTTCAGTTCTCCTTCAGGAAGATTTTACATTCCCTGGCCATCTATAGGTGGGAAAGCAGATAGGAGTCTACCACCATTGATGCACAAGGCATCGATCAACATGTGTTCCAAGGTGGCAGAAAGCAGTGTTTTACTGCTAAAATGATAGCTTGAGATACCTGCAAAACTATTAAAATAAATTTAAGATATTAGATAATAGAGTATAGCATCCCATTACGTGTTTGTAAATCAAAAGTAATATTCAGACTCTGTTTGCTTCTTGGGCTACTTATTAATGAAAACCTGAAATACTGTAAAATTGTATATACAAAATTACTGATATTTTATTATCAATATCATAATAGTTATTATGGAAGTCCATTTCCAGGAGAAGCTGGATTTCTTATTAATAGTGTATAGGAATCTGCTCTGATTGCTCTACTATCAGTGGAAAAGAAAGGTAGGTCAGGATAAAAAACCCAAAAATTTCAATTACATTTACAGCAGCAGCTGAAGGGGAACAAAATCAATGAAAGGAGCATACTTATTAGAGACCTGCAGTTGCCATAAAAGTGAAACTAAATCACACTGACAGTGTCTGAACTTCAGATAAATTGCTTTGAATTCAGAATGGGAGCCTGGAGAAATAATGGAAATTATATTGCAGTTGTTGCAGAAAGGGATAGAACTTTTTATATCTGTTGCTCCTCTAGATTTTCTTAGTATTTCAAGGATCAAATGATGATTTGTTGTTTTATTATTATTTTTTGTTTCTCTAAGAGATAGAGCAGTGCTGTCAATCACCTTGGCACTGACAGATTACAGAATTATGTGAGTTTTAGAACTGTGATATTTCTGTTTGGTCATCCAAGGTGACCCACAGTTAAGCCTTAGTTGTTAAGAAAACCTAAACAACAAAATAGAAATACAAGAGAGATGAGATAAGATAAGGTAAGATTAAGATAAGGTAATATAAGATATAGATAACTACTTTAAACTTACTGTTTCAATAACTCATCTAAAATTCAGTTCAATTTCTGTGACATCTGCGTGGAATGGAATTGTCTGCTGGTCCGTATGAATTTCCTTATCAAAGGCAGCTGCACTTTCTAAGTTGACTGTAGCTTTTGATTTTGAAAGACTCAAAATTTAGCTATCATATTAATTGCCCTAACACCTAATTCCTTTCTGCAATACCCCTGACAAATCTGCTGCAATCTAGATTTTACAATAATAAATTTTATTAAAATTCTTTGGTTTCTCCATGAGTGGAAATTTCTTGCATGGATATTGCTCATGATTCTTCTCAGAGAGCCCCGTGTTGAACACCAAGGAGTATTCTAAAGTTATTTTTACTTATGCAGAGGAGACAAATAAAACTGGGAAACAACCACAGTGGATTGGGAGTGAAATTTCTCCAAAGTTTTGCTTATGTTATGGAACACCTCATACCAGCATTGTGACCTTGCTGCTGTGTTTCCAGATTACATATATTATTTTTGCTTAATTTGAAACACTGTAGTTTGGTAATTGTAATTTTTTTTTTTTTCAGTTTTGTAGAACATATATTAAATGCTGATAATTGCTGAGATATAAATATTTATAGAGTGATTAATTGTTTCAAATACCATTTTTGTGTTAAACCATTCTGTTGATGAAGGAAAAGTTTATCCACAGTTGTCCAAGGACTTCACACTACATTTGTGTGGAAAGAACCCAAACTCTGTACTGAAATCCTAGCCACTCCATACTGAAATGAAACTTAAAATTATTCTTCAAGGGAATGGAAAAATTACTTAGGATAAGAATGCAATTTTAAGACTACCTTTATCCAAAGGTTTACTATAACATCTCTTTTTTATTAAATAGGTCATACTGGAAATGAAACTCAAAGATCAGATATTAAAATTGACTTCCTGCAGTGCAAATTGAATCTTTGTGTGTGTGTGTGTGTTTATGTTTGTGTGTGTCTGCTGGAAATTTAGGAAAGATGTTAAATAAGAATTCTATGATTCCATTTGATTTCCTTTAAGTGTTAGGAAGATCTGAGTGCTGCATGGCATTATTCATCCATTCCTCCAAAGAAAAGAGCTTTTAAATCTTCTCTGAGTTTATTTCAGCTTGGAATTCAGTATGACAGGCCACCCACTGTTATCCAATGTTTATTTCAATTCCTATCTTCAAATAATGTTGCAGTTTATAAGTCTTCCATAAAAAAGGTCTTTCCAGGTATTACTTTTCTGGGTCAAGTGGGTAGAAGTATACAAGTCTGTGTTGATGAATTTTCACATATTTAACAATTTTTGAGAGCCAAAAAACAATGATAATTTCACCTGTAAATAAGAACAACTTCCTCATCTGGTTCTAATAACATTAATAATTCAAAATGTTAAAGGGATCATATATTTGAGTGAGAGGTCATTCCTGAGACTGTGAATTGATTCACAGGGTTAATTTATGATTCTGCATTGTGGATTATCTTCATGAATTTTTCTACTCAGAACAGTTGGTAATTTGTTCCTAAGGTGTATTACACCATTTGTACTGGTCAAGTTACACAAAGCAAAGTTGGATTGCTATGAAAGTAGTACTCCAATACAAATGATGCTGTCTCCTTGATTAAGATAATTTAAAATAATTTTGTAGGCACCTGGATAAAGTAAGAAAGATGTGGAGTTCACTGTGTGTGAAGGACTGTCTGCAAATTTGTGAGTGTGGGTGTTTGGCCCATATGTTGAACAGTTTGCCTATAAGAGCGTGTGCACTCACATCCCATACTTAACAATTTGCTAGAAGTAATACACAGTTTTCTTACTCTGGAAAAAAATTGAAAATTCCTTTTATTTAATGGAAAACAATGTGTAGACATTCAGGACACTTTCATTTGGAATTGGAATCAAAACTTTGTTTGTCTTAGAAAACCTTGACTACTTCAGATATGCCAGATCATGATCCATCTTTTGATGTATTCTTGTTTGCATTCTAAATCAGTTCTGGCCTGAATTAAGCAATTAAATCTTCTTTAAAATTTTATAGAGATAAATTTAAGCTTTCATTTGGGTTTGATTTTTTTTGGGTAATATTTACATTTCTTGTGTATCCTTGCAATGAATTTGTATAGTAGCATATTTCACCACCAGCCATTCATGTAGCTGTACTATATGTCCTTTAAAGGCAAATAAGATTTTTTAAGGGATTGTTTCAAGACATTCATTCTGAAGATATATTTTTAAAAAGACTAGAGCTTAAAAAGAGGTATCTTTTTAGATGGCATGAAAGAATTCAGATCTTTCTGCAGTCATCTTGTCCCTCAAAATCAAAGAATTGTTTTGATATTCTTTTGTTTTAATAGCCACACTGATATCCTTTATATTTTTCTGAGCTTTTTATGTGTTCTTCATTCGTTCCCCATACCGTTCCCATTTTTCATCTGGCAACAGAGAAACATAATAATAAACCATTGGCATTCTCAATTATGCACTGAAGAAACAGCCATAAGGTTATCCAAGGCCAGACCTTATTAGTCTGTCTCATTCTAAAAAGCCAGGCTTAATGGATTGTATAGGCTGGAGAATTTGTTAATGCACATTTTCCACAGTCAAGGTAATCCTGGAAGCAGATACTCCTCAACCTACTTATCAGAGAAGCAAAACAAGGCAAGGGAAAGGCAAGACAAAGAAAGGAAGGAAAAAAATTGCATGGCAGAACAAGAAAAGAATGGGAAAGGGAGGGAAAAGGGAAGGGAAGGGAAGGGAAGGGAAGGGAAGGGAAGGGAAGGGAAGGAGGAAGGAAGGGAAGGAAGGGAAGGGAAGGGAAGGGAAGGGAAGGGAAGGGAAGGGAAGGGGAAGGGAAGGAAGGGAAGGGAAGGAGGGAGAAGGGAAGGAAGGGAAGGGAGGGAAGGAAGGAAGGGAAGGGAGGGAAGGGAAGGGAAGGGAAGGGAAGGGAAGGGAAGGGAAGGTAAAAGTACTTCTGTGATTTATATATCAAATTTTCCATTGCTTAATTCTTTATTATCTCAAGGGTTTGGTCCGTTTAAATGGCAGATGGTCAGAAAGGAATTTCTGTTTCTATTGCTGGAAAAGAGGCTGATGTGCAGTGGCTCATTAAGAAAAACATTGTCATTAGGAGATTTATTCTGAAATGAAAAGTATCCCTTTGGTATGAAGACCAAACCCATAACTCTATGACAATATAGAATGAAGGGAGACTAATGAAATCTCTGTAGATCACCAGAAGTGAAAGCAATTTGAGGCTGTAATGAACCCTGAAATGCTGTCTGGCTTGCCATAAGAAGTGATTTTTGACACTTAACAAAAAAAAAGAAAATTCAGTGGATCAGCAATGCTTCAGAGACTAGAGCATGCCTCAGGCAATGCTTCATTCTTCCTAGATACACATTGTGCATCACATCTTACCATTTAACATTAAATAAACCATCCAAGGGATAACAATAAAATTAATTAAGTATATTTCTATAGTTTTTTCTCCTCTCATTCATTCATAAAAAACCTTTTTGTTGGAAGAGTTGGAAGCACAACAAAGATCTTCTTTGATTTTAACTTCAGTTGATAATTGATATGGATCACAGGGTATGTAGAAACCTCTGGCTGAACACCTTTATTGAAGTATTAAAATTAATCTCTCATTCCACTAAGCATTCCACCAGTGGTTTTTCAGTTATATTCCAAGAGTGAAAAGAACAATTATCTACTTGAAGGAAAATATCTATCAGATGATTTTACATGGCAAATAAATGAGTGAAGATTTAATGCTAGTCATTTTGATCCAAAATTTCTTCTAAGCCTAAAGCTGCAGCATTTTACTGTGTAGGAAGGGTTGGATGTGTTTTAGCATCATAGAAAACTTCTCAGTCAGATGAGGCATATGCTGTCCTCAGAACATATTTCTCTACTGTGTCTTGCAATGGATGTATTTGAAGGAATTATATGAACATTTAATGTATGACTCTGAGTCATACATTACTGTACATTAACTTAATGTAGTAAGTGGAATTAAGTGAAAACTTCAGTAGTGCTGTCATATCTGGTCAAATAGAAAGCATTTTCCAGTTGTCCCACAACCCCTCCCTCAAATTTTACAAGTGAAGGTGAGAATGCCTAAAATAAGTGAAGAATCTTTATCTTCCTGCAGCTAGTTTTTAAGAAAGCTCTATAATTTTCATCTGATATAAAGAAAAATTAAAATTAGGCTTCAGTAGATGGTCAGGATTTTTTTTTTTTTTTGAGGCACCTTTCAGATATACTAAAATAGTGGAGTTTTTTTTGGTCCAGACCTGAATTTATATAGTTCAACAGTTCTACTAAATAATTTTACTTTCACAGGTAAGATTATGCTGCTCAAAAGTGAGACATAAGTTTCTGAATTGCTTGAGCAACCTTTTCATGGAAAGCAGATGGTCAGTTAAAACACAGAAGGAAAAGAAATTGGCAGGGAAGAAAACACTTAAAATGATATAAGCAAACAATTGTGATTAACACCTGCTTCATGACTTAGCTGAGACCTGTGCTGACAAACATTGCTTGGCTTACTGTCAATACAGACATGGAAGAGAGGCTTGTGTCTATGAATCTATTTAAATACAGGTACTACTTATTTGATAAACTGTTGAATTGCAGGATGAGAAACATTGTCATGCAGTTTCAACTTCTTTCTTACTCCTGGTCATTTTTCTGTCTTTTCTGGATTTGTGCACAGGATTGCAAGGTGGAATTGGAATGTCACTTCGCGTGACTTTGTTGTCTGTCTGGTGAAATGAAGCAACTCCATGCATGGCAAAATGGGCTCATTTAAGCTGCCCACCAATTTAATCTTACAGACTAATCTCATGACCTTTCTGTGTGTCAAAGCCTCTGAAAGAATGCCTAGCTGGTCTCTGGGTGTCTGCCTTTCAATATTGTTTACATACCTAATGTTACAGGCAGACATCTGGTGGGATTTTCTTTAGCTTTGAGGCATCAAAATGAAAGGATTTTAGCAGCAAATTCTGTAGCCCTTATATGTCCTTACTTGCATATTTAGGCACAAAACCTTTTATTTTTAGAAGTATGTAGAAATCTACTTTTCTTTATAAGAAGGCAGAAGAGTAGCATCAATAAGAGTGGTGTAAGAAAAAAGCAGGAGGTATTCCTTAAATTTAAGTGGTATTTTTTCAGCAGTTACTGCTGTTCTCAGATGCTCATTGGTAAAGTCTTTCTATTATTTTTATGAAGTAGCCTGTTAGTAGGATAAATAATTCTTCACTCTTAATCTCTGTCCTCAGCCTGACAAAGTGGAAGATGAAGGTAGAAATAACATCAGTGTACAACATCCATGTGTGCAGCCTGATCTTTAGTGATGACAACCTGTTATTGGTATCCTCATTTTTAAATCAGTCAGAGATATTGAGAGTGTCAATTTAGATAATTCCACCCTCACCCCCAAATTTGTGTTTGCAGCTGAAAAAATCTCTGGATATTTTTGTTATTAAAGCATCCACCAGGCAACCATTGTAATGAAAGAGAATATCATGGAGGGTATGCTTTTCTCATAGACTTAAGAAAAAAAGGCCTTTGGTTATCTTCCTTAATATTTATGATTTAACTCTATTGTTACATTTCAAAAGACAATTTTACATTTAGCAAGGTAGAAAAGTGTCTCTTCAGTCTTATAGGCAATGACAAGTTTTAGCCACAGCATATGGTACATAGAGAGTAAACATACAACACAGAAAGTAACAAAAAAGTAAAATACTTGTCAGTTGAATAATTTGACCATGGAATGAATAGAATAGAATAGAATAGAATAGAATAGAATAGAGTAGAATAGAATAGAATAGAATAGAATAGAATAGAATAGAATAGAATAGAATAGAATAGAATAGAATAGAATAGAATAGAATAGAATAGAATAGCTGCATCACGAAGGGACCTACAGTGACCACCTAGTCCAACTGCCTGACTCCTTTGGGGCTGACTAAATGTTACAGTATGTTCGACATGGGGAATCTTGGGGTGTCAACCATCTCTCAAGTAAGCCTGTGCCAGTTTTGGCCACTCTCTTGGTAAGGAAATGTCACATCTAAACTTCATGTGTTGCAACTTTGAGCCATTCCCACTGAATCTCATGGAGAAGAGCTCCCCATCCTTCTCCTCAGGAAGCTGCAGAGTCCTGAGGTCATCCCCAGTCTTCTTTTTTCCACATTAGCCAAACCCAAAGTTCCCAGTCTCTCCTCAGAGGATGCACCTTCCAGCCCTCACCCCAGCTTGCCTAGGGAAGCATTTGAGGAACTTGGCATCCTCCTGCAGTGGTGGGGCCCAGCTCTGTGCCCAGCTGAGGCCACCCCAGTGCTGAACAGAGCAGGACAATCCCCTCTCTCGACTGGCTGGCCATGCTTTGTTTGATGTGCTCCAGGCTGTGGCTTACCCTCCTGACTGCCTGGGAACACAGCTGGCTCCACTTGAGCCTGTGCCAACCAGCATCTCCATCTCCTTTCCTCTCCAGCCACTCCCCTCCCAACTGAGACCTGTGCCAGGCATTATTGCCTTCCAGAACTTGGACTGATAAAATTTCATGCCACTGATGATTGCTCAATCCTCTGATTTATCCAGATACCCCTGCAAGGCCTCTTGTCTCTCAAGTGGGTCAGCAACAACATTATGTGGTATCATCAACAAGATTGCTGATGGGGCATTCCACTCCCACATCCAGATAATGGATCAAAATATTGACCAGCCCAGAAGCAAGGACTGGGCCCTGAGGAACACCACTGGTGACTGCTCAGTACAGAAGGATGTCCTGAGGGACAGGAACAAAAGCATCACTAAATGCCAAAAAACAACACACCACCCACATTCCCTTCATCTCGTCTGTGTCACCTTACCCTGAAGGAGATCGGCTTTGTCAAACAGGACTTTCCTTTGTGAACACACCCTGACTGTGCCTGATTGAGTTGTCCTTTAAATGCCTTCTGATGATACCCAGTCTACCCATCTTCTCCACAATTTTTCAGGTGTAGAGACTAGACTCACAGGGATATAGCTTCCTGCATCTTCTCTAGTACCTTAAACTGAAACAGCACGGGCCAGTGTCCTAGTCAATAAAAAGTTCCTCAGACTTTTTGAGACTTTTGATACCTGATGGAGAAAATTCCTGCCATAACATCCCCCATCTGCTTCAGTTTTCTGAGATGAGTCCCATCAGGCCTCATGGACTCATGAATATTCTGCTAATATAGCTGGTCTCTGGCAACTTCAGTGTACAAACAAATGGGAAGTCACTGTTCCCACATTCTTGGGAAAAGGCAGTCCAAGGTCTATCAGGATGATTAAAGGCTGAGGCAAAAAAAAGAAAAAAAACCAACACTGAATGTCTCACTGCATCTTCAGTTCTATTTGTCAGGTGACCACCTCTTGTTGATATTGTCAGCAAGCATCACTCAGATCACTTAGACCCCCTCTTGCTATCATCATCCTTAAAGATCTCTTCTTGCTGTCAGACACAAAACCAACCAGTTTTAATTGGTCAGAGCCTTTCATGCCTTCGTATGGCATAAACACACACCCCAGGCCTGTTATCTTCCTACAAAGCCTGACCTTGTTTCCAGAGACCCAACAATTCCTTTTCTTCTCTGTGAGGACTTCCCTGTTCAGCCCAATTGACCTGGCAGAGTGGAATTGTTCCTTGTTTCTAAAATAAGATTCTTAAGACTGACAAGAGTTCATGATCTCCTCATCCAAGAGATTCCTAGGTTACTCTCCTAAGTAACCTAGCAGAGGTTCCTGGATGACTTTAAGTTTACTCTCTTGTAGTTGCAACTCTGGTAAGTTTTTACCTCATTACACTGAAAAGGTTAAACTCAACCATTCCATAAGGACCACAGCTAAGATAGCCCCTTACTGTCTTATCCCCCACAGCTTCATGTCTATTCACAAGCAAAGCCTAAACACCAAATATAGGAGGATATATTTCCTAGCTGATTCATTGAATACATTGACAAGAAGTTTCTCTCCTATAACCCAAAAATTCCCAAGACTGCCTTTGCAGCAGTGTGGTATTTCCATTTGATGCCTGTAAGTCGAAGTCTCCCACGAAGACAAGGGCTACCAATCTGGAATTTTTCTCCTAATTTCCTGTAGAATAACAGATGGGTGCTTCCATCCTGGCTGGGTGGTTGGTATTAGACACCCACTACATTGTGTCCTTTGTCTTCCCCTAGTCCTTATCCAGAGGTTCTCAATCACATCACCATACTGTAAGGACTGTGCCATCAAACTTCTCTCTCTTATATAAAGTGTGATATCTTTACTTCACCTGCCCAGACTATCCTCCACAAACAGCCTCTAGCCCTCCACCCCTGCACTCCACTCAGGGGATGTTCTACCAAGTCTCACTGATAGTGAAATTGTAGATTGGGAACTGACTAATCTTTCCATTTCATCCTGGTTTTTCTCATGCTGTGTGTGATTGTGCATAAGAATTTCAGATGTGCTCCTGAGCCCTCTGTGTTCTCAGGAGTGGTGTAAATGCCTCCACTGGATTTCCTTCCCCTGGGGATGCCATGGAAACTCTTGGCTTAGCTACTACAATCCTATTGGTATCCCTTTCCACCATCAATTCTTGTTTAAAGACCTCTTGATATCTCTGCTCACTTATTCCCAAAGGCATATTTTTCCCATCAGGATGGGCAAATCTTGACAGAATCCTACATACCTTGTCTCTTGAAGGCTCTTCCATGGTTTTAAAAAACATAGTTTTGTGGGAAACTTAAGTCTTGTAGACATGTACTGATATCCTGGCCTCAACAATATCTTCTGACATGTCCCTTAATTACTACGAGGATTGAGGAAAATACTTTCTGTGCTCCCATATTTTTTGTCACTCTTTGCAAGGTTCTGAAGTCTCTTTTAATTAACCTCAGACTTTTGGTTGCACAGATACATGAAACCATATGAAGCCACATAAAGCCAAACACAGTGTGTTAAAAAATAATATAGATTTTCCAAGAAAACTATAAATTCTCCCAAATTTGTGTGAAGTTGGCAACCCTTGCTTGACAATCCTTTTCGTGCCTTGATTTTGCAGGAGGAGGGAAAAATTCCCCTCAGCTATTGGAAGACTATTTGGGATTTTCTTGTTGTTTTGCCATCATTTTTCAGAAAAAGAAATCCTATGGTTTTTAAAAAAATAATTTTGAAATTATCCCTAATCGCAGACTAGGCTATGTAGTGAACTTAGATGCAACCCAAAATACCTACCTATTTTTCCCTCTTATAAACACTGCCTGTGCCTGTGTTAAGCCTGTTTTAAAGAGAAAGGTGTGTTAACATCAAAGTAATATCACTTCTTATTCAGGGCACTACTGTGCCACACAGTCAGAGGTTCAGGACAAGTACAAGAAATTCCTGTTTGTTAATACAAAAATTTGAAAATAGCCATATTTCTTTAGGCTACAGGCCTGTAAAGAGACAGACTCTTTCTCTGATGTTTTTTTGTAAAAAGAAGTGTAAAACCAGGGCAAATATTCCTGCTATTTCACCCTGAAAAATGTGTAGCCTCCAACTCTATACAGTGCAGAGCATTTCCTGGACCTGCTATGATTTGTCTACTTAATAAACCTCAGTGGATCTGTTTTCCAAGTGCTTAGCAAATTCTCTATTGAACCCATTTGAACTTCTTTGGTTTACAGCATCCTTTGTCAAAAGGTTTTGGGATTGATTTTGTCAAAAGTCTTCAGAAAATTCAGACTATAACTAATGAAACACTTTATGAATATGTTTGTTGATCTGTCAAAAACCCCAAACCATTTCTAAGGCTGAATCTTTGCTTAAAAAATTATTCTTGTTTGTTCTGAAGTAAAATGTATTTATCTATATATCTACTAATTAATTTTGTTTTTTAGTGTAATGGCTACTGATTTTGCTTCCTCTTTTAATATTGACAGGTTGAATGCTGCATTTCATAGCTTACTGATGGATTTGTTTTAGTTTATTTGCTGACCATATACAAAAAGAGGATCCGCTGTCCATCTTGTGAAGTTTAAAGTTCTTAATTTCTCTTTTGATTTTTTTTCTTGGTTGGTTTATTTAGTTGTTTTATATTTTTCTTTGTGAGAGCAGTTTATTAGCACAATCTTGGTACTTTTTAAAATTAAATTTTTTTAAAAAAGTCAATTATTCTACACATTTAGAGCCTTACAAAAAATACTTTGCAATAGCTGTTTGATTAATGATACCCTGAAATTTTCCAGTTAAATTCAATTACTGAACTTGTACTTGGTAGTTAAATCCCAAATATTCTTTGTGCAGTTTCTTGATCTAATTTGGTGGCTTGTATTTTTTTTTAGTTTCCTGTCTCTTACCTAGTCCTCATTTATCACATAACACCCAATTGATTAGGAGTAATTTTGATGCAAGACCATAGTTTTTTATTTTGAGTGTATATTATGTGTTTGAGGCATTCCCTCCCCTCTCCTCCAACTTCCACCATTGAGTTTTCCAATGTGCTTGTCAGAGGTTTAAGTATTGCATTAACTGAAATTAAACAAACCACTTTCCAAAGCTAGAGGCAGTAAAGCATAACCAGAGCGCAAAATGGTCTTCATATCCTTCCTGTGATTCTTTTTAAATGTGTCAGGAGCAGGCAATGAAAATTGACTTCAGCACCTTTCCCTGCCCATTATTAAAGGTCACAAGCCCCCAATGAACAGAAGCACACAGAACAGCTTTTGGCTTCTGCAGAGCTTTCAGACCTTTACTAATTTTATGGAGATTGGCCAAAGACTAGGCAAGACATACTAAAAGCATGTATCTGTGCATGGACTAAAAGGAAAGTATGCCATAAGTAATGATGATGAGAAAGCAGTTAGTAAAAAGCATAGAGAAGCCAAGAAAATTCATTAAATATAAGCAGAGGTGCTTAACAATTCTCTGGATGAAAAATGAGACAGGAAGAAGTATGAGTGGTCTTACGAAAAAGAGACAAGATAATCTTTAGTATATGTTTATATCAGGAGCCAACATTAAACCAGAACTAATTAGAAATCTTGCGAAAACTAGGGCCACTGTGTCTCCCACCACAGAGTTTCCTTTCTGATTGCTTGTAGGATATCACAACAGCTCACCAACTTAGTACTGAAAAAGTTAAATAGTGATATTGATGGACTGCCAGCCCTGCAAATGTGAGAATGGAATGGAATGGAATGGAATGGAATGGAATGGAATGGAATGGAATGAGCAAAGGAGAAAAACAAAAAGAAAAAAGAAAAAGAAAAAGAAAAAGAAAAAGAAAAAGAAAAAGAAAAAGAAAAAGAAAAAGAAAAAGAAAAAGAAAAAGAAAAAGAAAAAGAAAAAGAAAAAGGAAAAAAGGAATAAAGAAAAAAGATTAAAGAAAAAAAAAGAAAGGGGAGGGGAAGAGCGGGGAGAGGAGGGGAGGGGAGAGGAGGGGAGGGGAAAAAGGAAAAGAGGAAGAGGAAAAGGAAAGGAGAAAGAGGAAAGGGAAAAAAGGAAAGAAGAAAAGAAAAAGGAAAGAGGAAAAGAACGGGGAAAGAAAAGAGGAAAGAGGAAAGGAAAGAGGAAAATAAAATGGAAAGGGGAAAGGAATGACTATTTCAGTATGGAGGAGCTTATAATAATAATTTAGTTCAGCTGCCTGAGGAGGGCTTATCAAAGTTAAAGCCCACTGCAAACCCTGGCCGGGTCTGGGGATGCAGAAATAAGCATACAGACACTTCTGGCAAATCTTTGACTGCTGCCAGCTGCAGAGACTCAGCACTCAGCATTGTAGCACTGAATACTGAAAACACAGCAGCTGTGATGTGCTGTGCTGCTGCAGATTAGTGAGTGTTTGCTCTGATCAAGGATTAAGCTGAGTTAAATGGAGGGATAATGCATCACTGTGCTGCTCCAATACTGCACCTCTAAACTGAGTCCCTGCTTCCAGCAGGGAGCCAGCTGTAAAACAAGGGGCTTGCTGCAGAGTCGTGGGTGCTGTGGATGCAGAACACCCCTACATTGCCCCCTGGGTGGAAGCTTTTATCCATATGATAAAGAAGATAGCTCTCAATGCAGAAGTTGTTCTGAAATTAAAAGAGACTGAGAGGAAAAGGACCTGATTTTTAGGGTGACAGGGCTTTAGCACATCCTCCCACACATGTATTCGCAAGGCAGATCTGCCTCACTTGTGCTATGCTGCACAGTAGGAAATTATCTAGAACTAATTCTACTATGAAAGTTGACAGAGCAGATATTTTTCCTTGTGACATCTAATATCCCAGCATATCTGTTAATCATGCAGGCAGCATGAGCTATTTATGAATTGGGAAGGAATACAAGGTAACTATGTTATTACCACAGGGCTGTTTTCACCAGCTGCATGTGTTATTTAAAGCTAGGTTTATGTAAAGAGCTGGGCTTCAAAGGGTATGACAAACAAAACTTGATTATATGTCAGACCTTTAAATAAAATAAATTCTGCTCAGTTGAAATGTGCACATGCAAATTAGTCATTTGGTATTTAACTAACATAGTAATCAATTTAAAGGCTCCAGACATTTAAGATTTTATTTATCCATTTATTTCCTACTGCCCATCTGGTGTGCATGCCAGAAATGGTAATGTTCTACAAGCCAAATGTGAAAAGCATAAAAAGCAAAGTAAAAAAAACCTCTGAAAGCCAGACTCACTCTATTAGGTCTCCCCTCTAGAATTCCTTAGATGGAATTGGCTAATTTTTCAATATGATAGGGATAAAGAAATAGATTTGGGATTGGTTTTTTTTTTTTTTTTTTTTTTTTTTTTTTTTTTTTTTTTTTTTTTGTTTGGATTATTTTTATTTTTAATTTATTTAGGAAGCGATCAAAGATTCTGGTGATTATTCAAGTAAAGTAAGCATAGTGCTCTTGTCTGTTTATCATAACATATCCTCCTGACCTAGCAAAGTTTATACAAATATCTCTCTCTTCAAGCTAAGTGTCCATGAATCTTATTCCAAGTAATAGAATTAAATATAGATTTCAGAATAATATTCCTCTAAGATTAGTTATGGAAACATCAAAACTAGTAACCAGGATGCAAAGTCAGTGACCCCTACTTAAAAAAAAACGACAAAACACAGCCAGAGGAGTAAATAGAGCTCCTCTTTTATAGTATCTCAGGAAGCAGGGCACTTATCAAATGGTGATGCTCAGACTATATTTTACATTAAACAATAGCCTAGGATCCTTAAACAGTCCTCAAGAAAAGTTTTGGAAGATATGTCACCCTACTACCAGTCAAATGTCAACAGAAGCAAACATTTCTTGTACTTCTATTTGGTCAGCCAGCAAATACTTCAAATCTCTCTGCTAAATGGAAGAAGAAAATGGGTGGAAAAGTCTTTAATATAAATTAGACTTCATATTCTTGTTTATATTTTGAGAAAGGTAGAAAGCATTGGCATAAAGAGAAACAATATTTTCATTTAATGCCCACACTACTCAAGATTAACTGTAACTGAGTGCTGCAGTACTGAGATGCAGGATAAAGCTTGGAGAAACCACAACTGTATTTTTCTAAAAAAGTTATTACTGCTTTTTTTTTTTGAGAGAAAACAGAGCTGTGATTGCTCTGTGCAAGCTGTGCTTTCCAGTTACAGTGAATTAAGTATCTGAGTCACAGAAAAGAATGAATTTTGATTTGCATAGGTGTCTTATGGATTTGTTATGGTCTAACATAGGAAGTTCTGAGTATAGGCAGACACATTTAAACTGAACTGTGCATGAACTGTGTTTTTGCAGCTACCCCCTGGCTTCAGTCAGCTCCCTTTGGGTGCAGTGTGTGGCAAGCAGCATCCAACAAGAGGCCATGGATTGTGCTCCAGCAAACTCACATGTAGGTGAGTGCCAGGGTTTCAAAAGAGTATGTTAAAAATCTGTTTCAAATGAAAGTAGATGTTTTTGGACATTGCCTGAAAAATGGAGGAATTTAATAGTCAGCTAATGAGTAGCTTCTGTTATTTAGACTTGTTTCTAATCCTGCAGTTTTAGATAATGAGTAGCTTCTGTTATTTAGACTTGTTTCTAATCCTGAAGTTTTAGAAGGGTCTAAGGAAATTCTGCTGAGGAGAAACATGCATTTCTGCTGTATAATGGAACTAGAAAGGTGGAGTAAAGCTTTTTCACTGCTATTTTGCTCCTTTATTCATTAGAAAGTTTGCTTCTCTGAAGCATGAGAAAGATTCAAAGTTGGTCAATACATAATAAATAATAAATATAACAGCAATTTATGGACTATAATGCTTGAACTATGAACTTATAGACTAGGTTTGCTTTCCCATTGCACACATTTTTTACTACATCAAAAAACTAACACTGTCTCTTCTTCAAATACATAAAATGAAAAATAATTTAAGAAAATATTGTAGACCTTTTTGCAGACCTTAACTGTTATTCTTTTAAAGAAAAATCTAATTGCTAAAGTATTTAATCTCACATTCCAAATCCTTTTTATCTAATGTCATACAGGACCCTTCTTTTGTAATTGTATGTAATGCAGTGGACCTTGCTCATATTGATATTAACGACTTTATAACTGGAGAACAGGACAGAATTGTGCATAGGATGAAGGAACAAGACAATTTGTGAAATGTGAAGGACCTATCACAACTTATATATCTTGGTACAAGCCTCTAAATAATGAAAAATCAGGCAAAATCCTACTCCTCCACAGGATGGGAGGGTGTCAAGGGGAGTCAGTAACCACTACATGTCTTGAAATGGAACTGTGAGTACTCCTACTGCTCCTGCTTGACACCAAAGAACATAGTTTAAAACCCTATTGCCAACCAAATGCTCTGAAGTCATCTCAGCAGATGCTTGCTTGAATACAAGCCTTTATATGACCTTTTTAATGTTACCCCAGTGACCAAATATGTTCAGATGAGGCTAAACAAGGGAGCCAAGAAAAATATCTGCCACTCATTATTGCAAAAATTTAAAGATTTACGCTTAGAGAAATCTGAAATTATTATTTTAAAGTGCAAAACGGTGATTATATTCAACAGGACAAATTCCTGCCCTGAGCATACCTTTTTTTATTATGTCATTTTCATCTATAACAGCCCTGGGACTTTGTTTCTTTGACTGTCTCACACTGTCTGGAATTTTAGATCCTGTCATCTATGCAACACTAATACATTCTTATGGAGGAAACACCCTCTTAGTACTGTTAAATCAGGAGGCCAGTCAGCTTTATATCCAGCTTCTTTGAAAACCTTTTGTATAAAGGGTACTGTATGAAAGTCACGAATAAAACATTAATGACTGTGCTCAAACAGCAGGAACATGCTCAAGCAGCTCACTTTCCATTTCTGATAAAGACTGCATCAACATGAGCATTTCTGTATAACATGTTGTGTAAAATATTTTATTTTGAGCAACAAAATAATACAGCTCACTTTTCAGTTGGAGTCCTGGATATTAACTGTAAGTTTTTTCTGATTAAATGTGTGTAGTGTTTACTGGTCTAGCACTACCACAAAGTAATCAGAATATAAATGGGTCCTCTTTGTGAGGAAAAATAAACAATTCTTTGGCCTTGGTTGTATTTTTGTGTATTATAAATCTTATTATGGGTAAAATTTAATGTGTTGTATGATAATCGTTACTGATATGCCCAGTCATACACAGTATAGGCAATAAAAGCAGAAATACTTTGGCTCCAACAAAAATAATTGAATACTTGCAGAACCTCTGAGTCTCATGATTTGGAGGCAATGACAGTGGCATGCCATGACAATCAAAATAAAAAGTTTTGTTGGATATGGTGGGCATATGTAACCATCTGAAGGGAATAAAAAAAAAGTGTATTGCAGGATCCAAGTGAGGTTCAGCCTAACACCCAAGTGCAACTTCTGCTTGTGCCGTGTTTGAGTTGTGGGGAAGATGATACATTTATTCAAAGGCCAAAGAGTCTATAAATGCATCAGTGCTTTAATTTTGCAAGTGGGAGTCCTGATTGGTCCTTTTTTTCCTCCTCCCATGCTACTTTTGCTGTTCAGCCAGCCATGGGCAAGCTGAACCATGCAACTCTTACATTCCTCTGAAACTGCTGCACTGACCACGCCTTGCTGGGCTCTCTTGAAACTTTTCTTGCAAAGTTATGCTAAGAACAAATTAGCTGTTTTTATTTTTTTTTCATTCTTCCCTTGTCTATTTGCAAGTGTCCATGTACCAATATAAGGTCACAAATTTATTTTTATTTCATTAAATCTCAATCAGTTACAGCTCCCTAATAAATGCAGCACAAAAGAAAATATGTCCACTGACTTTGACACTATTAAATGGATCTTTTTGGATCTGAGTGCCTTAATCACATGGAAACCAACACTGCTCTGTATGATGAAATTCACTGTCAGTGAATTATTTAAAAAGCAATGCAGGTGGGATTGACAAGATGTTCCCTGCTGCAAGAACAAGTAAGCAATGTTGAGGTTTCACATTTCTTTGCATTTTGATTAGTTGACAACATACTGGGCTGAGTAAAAAAGACTGTGCTCTCCTTCCATATCTAGAAGCTAGATGAAAAATAAGAACTGGACAGTTGCCACCATTCACCTTAGCCCACACACTGGCTAGATATGGCCAAACATAGGAGTAAGTGCTTTAATGACTCTCTATAAATGGCACATTTACTGCTTTTGAATGCACATGCAAGCATATAATGTATTGTTTACATATGTAATACATAGACACCCATTCTGTCTGAGGGATGAAAGAGATATTTTGTCTATCTTGCTATGGCATGTCTAATAGTGAACAGTGTAAGAAGGAATGTAGAAGCAGCACACATGGGAAAACTAAGCCCTTGTTATATTTTGTGTCAGGCAGCAAGTTCAGGACTTGTAAGCTGGATAGTATATTCAGGTCATTGTTGTGGAAAAATTGCAGATGGATTTGTCCTTAATGAATTTGGCTTATGACTTTTTGAAGATATGTTATGCTTTTGATCTCTGTTTAGTGACTACCTTAATTTATTTCAGTGTTGTGTAAAGAAGTCCTGCACTGAGGCAATAGATGAACTAAATTTCCTCACTCTCATAGCAAGTGACCATGAACCTAAGTAAACTCAGCCTCCCTGTCTGTCCCTTAGATGCTTACCTTGTTCTGAATGTGACAGCAAAAATATGTGTAGCACTATACCTATAATACTTTTGTCTTCTAATTATCAGGAGCATTCAAAATGCCACAACACCTGAAGATATCAAAGGTGATAGGAACTTTATAAAGTAAATTGCTAGTACCAAATTAATCCCTTGTGTCCCCCTGCTGAAACCAGTAATGAAGTATGAAGTAATGTCAGGGTGGAATTTGGGACATGATTTTTAAAACATTATCTAGCACAAATTAATTGTACACCAAAGGCTTTTAAACTATGTTAGATAAGCTGCACAGTCAAGGCTAATCTTGTTATAGTGACATAGTAATGTTAGAACTACATTACAGAGAATTTAATTCTGCTCCTATGTGGCTTATTTAGGTGCCCATTATCTTCATTTTCTGCCCTATAGAAGTGCAGTAAAAGCTATAAACAAACCTCTTACATCTGTCACTTCAACTTAGTCTTGATTTTGTAGCGTAATTTTGATCATGGTCAGAAAAGAAACACAATCAGTAAGAAAAAGGGTTCAATCTTCAATGCACCACTGCCTTCTCAGTTACTCTTCTTCCCTCCAAACTGTGTACTGAAAAAGAGAAACAGCAAACAGTTAATTTCAAAAAAAATAATTAAAAAGGCTGAGTTTGGAAAGAAGTTAGAAGTCAGCTAGGAAAACTTACAGCTCAATACATTTATGAATTTGGAAATGAAAGTAAGGCATAAAAGAGAATTGATCTTTTTTTGAGATAAGATGAAGGTGTGATTGTTAATGAAAGAGAAAAATTTAACTTGGTAATAAAAGTGCCCGTGGCAACACTATCAATTCCATATTGTTAGGGCAGAATTAAGGTAGAAAGGAACATAATCATTGCAAAGAAAATCTTCTATATTTGCTCTTGATATTAAATTCACTCACTGTTTTGTTGTTTCGGAGTGGCATTGTTAGCCCATGGTGAATTGTTTTTTTAAAGTTCATCCTCTACTGAATCACTGTGAGAAACAATTACTGAAAAAGAGGACAGAACAGAAGAGCTGGGATATGGTGAACTCTAAGATGATCAAAGGATAAAAAGATAAGCCTAAGAAAGCTGATTTTTCTTTTGTGACATATTTTCAGGGCATATGTCAAAATACTGATTTACAACATGCGACTGGTGACAATCAACACTCTTTCCTAAAGGGCAAATTGTGCCTGACAAATTTGGTGGCCTTCTATGATGAGGTTACAGAGGCGTTGAATGAGGCAAAAGAGACTGACATCAGCTACTGGGGCTTGTGCAGAGAGTTTGACACTATCCCACACATCAACGTTCTCTCCAGACTGGAGAAACACAAATTTTATGGATAAGGGCTGGATGGTTGCACTCAAAGAGGTGTGGTCAGCAGTGTCCAAGAGCAGAACAGTAAAGAGTGGCATTTCTCAAGGGTCAGTATTGGGATCAGTCCTGCTTAACATCCTTGTCACTGACAGGGAGAGCGAGATTGAGACCATCCTCAGCAAGTTTGCCAACAACACAGAGCTGGGTGGTGCAGGAAGAATTGCTGTCCACAGGGAGCTTGACAGTCTTGAGAGAAGGCACTGTGCAAACTTAGTGAAATTTGACAAGGCCAGGTGTAAGACTCTGTACATGGTTTGGGGCAGCCCCAAGTGCAAATACAGGCCAGATGGAGAATGTGAATAGCTCTAGGGAGAAGGACTTGTGGGTGTTGGTGGATGAAAAGTTTGACATGACCTGGCAGTGTGAAGCCCATAAATCCCACCACATCCTGGGCTGCATCCAAAGCATCCTATCCTGCTGGGCGAGGAGGGGAGCCTGCCCCTCTGCTCTGCTCTGGTCAGACCCCACCATCCAGCTCTGGGGCTCTAAAGATGGGAAGGACACAGACTTGCTGAATCAGATCCTGAGGAGGGATACGAAGATGATCAAAGGGGTTCCTTTCAACAAAAGCTATTCTACGACTCAATGATTTCTAAAACAAATACTGAAATCTTACCTGCTTTTCAAAAAGCCGTTCCACTCTTCACCTCATTTCTCTGGATGTGGAGGAACATGGTGTCACAATCTCATCTCAACTTGCTTTTAAAATGCATAAGAATATATGCTTGAAAAATGAAGCATTGTCTGGTGCAAGGGAGCTGCAGGCAACAGAGTCAAGCATGGGGTCATGCCAGCTTACTCAGGGCTTTGTCCTTTTTGGGTCTGAGAACACTTGATGAGAGTCAGAGCCTGCACTGCCACCAGGCAGCTGCCACTGCTGACTTATCCCAGGAATTTCATTATTATTGCTCAAAAAGTACTTGCTGCAAGAAAAAATAGGAGGAGATTCAAAAACTACTTTTTTTCTTCTGCTCTGTACTGCCTAACTGTATTGATTAGATTAGATTTATCATTAATTGGTAAAAAGAAAATACATATAGAAGCATATTATAGCCATATGTAGCCATATGTAGCCATATCTTTATGTATGCTGTTCCTTCCCCAACCCTTCCAAAGATGGTAATCTGTAATCAATGCTCACATTGGATATCTCATGGCATGGTGTTTTGGCTCCTTGTCTTATTTCCTTGATGAAAAATGGCCTATAAATCTAATATAGAATCACAATTAAAGATTCACTAGCAAGGAAAACCTGTGGACTAGTGCAGGCAGCAAGGACAGTTTTTTCTGTGGGATGTTAGATCCTCATTTTAAAGCAGAATAAGGGAGTTAAGATGTGACTGAAAAAAACGTATTCTATCTATTCACAGTCTGACATTTTTCCTGGGAATTAGAGTCATTATTAACTTAGTGCATTTGAGTCTTGCAGCACACATTGATTCTCTTCCCTTGAGTAAAATTTTCAGAGGAAGTCAAAATTACAGTAAGAAGTAGTAGATTTCAACCAGAGAACAGGCTGTTAGGAGTTAGCTACATGGAAAGGTCAACCTAAAGCTTAGTAGCAGTCAAAAAGGCAGCATGTTACAAATTATTAAGAAATGGACAGTAGAAGTTATTAAGCTGCTAGAATGCACACCAATTTCTTCAATACTGACTATAGCTTAGCTTCTTATATCCCCAAAACACTGTATTAGAATTTAAAAAGTTTCATAGGGAGGAGATGAGGCACACAGCTGCACTAACTGAGAGGAGCAGCTAGTGCTAAGGACTCTGCACCTACACTGCAAATAGCTTCAGAGCTTTTCTTACACAAATATGTCTACTATGCACACAGTTCAGAGCTTTCTGCTTGTTGCACACCTGTTCAGGTTGTTTGCTTTTGTCTGGGAAAAATCTAGTTATTGTCAAAATTTTTCAGTGTGGAGTGTGTGGTACAAAATCTGCCTTTACTGCTGGAATTAAAATTCTGTAGATGCAGTGGAAGGTGATCAAGGGTAGGTCAAGGGTAGATCAAGGGTGGCTTCCTCAGGGGTTAATATGAAAATAAACAAGCAGCTGTCTGTCCAGACGGGAACCTGAAAGATGATTAAACTCTTGGATGGCATAGGTAATGAAAAAAGTAATTTATTGTCTACTAGCATACTTATGCTGAAAAAAAAAATCCTGCAATGTACTTGATAAACATAGCAGGTGAGTTGTTCAAAACTGGAAGAGAAAAGGACTCTTCTTACTGCAATAGAGTCTATAATAGACTCTAGGATTCTATATGGACTCAAGAGAAGAGAAGTTTAATTTATAAAAAATAATCCATAAATAGAAATATCAACTCTATCCCAGCAAGTTTCTTAACTGAAAAGGGTGGAGCCCCTGTGTTTTCCTGTGAAGTATCACATCCTGTTTGCCCTGGTCTACTGCTCTTCCATCAATTGCACTTCTGACTGGGGCATTCTTAGAGGTTACTCAGTTAGACAGACCTTTGCTCTTATAATGTTTGGCTTTTCTTACAAGTAAAAATATAGACATTTGATATTCTTGGCTGGATACTGCAAAATTGTAGAGTACCTGTTTAATTCTTTGAGTTTATGGGTGTTCTTGACAAGAACACTTATTTCTGATCATAGTGATCTCTCAGGGTTGAAATTTCACTTTAATTAGATAGAAACAGTTGGAAATGTAGATGAATTCTAAACCCCATGTATAATTTAGTTTCATAGTGTTTGTAGTTCAGATTTAGACTGGATTTAAATCCACATTTATTAGACTATGATTGAAACAGTAAGGTAATTCCTTCACTTTTAGTAAATTGAAATTAAATTCTTTATTCTCTTTCAAGAAATGTTTTCTTTTATGTGCTAGATTTTCTTTTGTGTAAAGATTTTTCCTTCTATCACAGCTTTGTTTTGCTAATTTAATTATTTAGAAAACAGCTGAGCAAGTCAACTTTCTCTGAATGTACTCTTTTACAAACTTGTTTGCTTTGATTTAATAAATATTGTTTTCACTGTACTGTGAACAAATGATATTCATCATGTTCTGAATTTTACAGAGTAACTAGAGAAGTGCAGTGCTAACAGCATTAAGTTTGTTGCTATTTTATCCACAATTGAAATTTTATCCACTGCTGTCTTTCAGGAGAGAGAAGGTATAAGCATTTATTTGTTACACTGCAGAATTATCCAGTCTTCTCATAATAAAAACTCAGTTTTATTTAGTTTTAGTTTTTTATGGTTACAGTCAATTTATTTGTAGTGACAGATGACCAGGGAGTGTCAGGTGGTTCTAAAGACTTTATTTGGATGAGATGTGAGGGATTATGAATACTTGTGTAATTTAAAGAGTCTTATGATCTTACATGTCTCAGCCTTGCTTAGGAGAAAAACAGAAGAGAATGGCACTCTGCTGCTGCAAGTTTAATGCTATTGGTTGTCTTAAGGTTTCTGAAGGAAACAGGGGTCAATGACCTTTGGTGCCAGCCAGCAGGTATTGGCCACTATAAATTCTTTTTTCTTTATCCCAAGATGACTTAGGCCATTATAAACTCTCCTGCCTAAACATATGAGTTCAATTTCCTTATGCAATGGTGTCAACACCTTTCAATGAACTGCATGAATAGTGTGAGCAATTTTGAAATAGCTTGCAAAGAACTCCCAGTCTGTGATCACGAAAATGGGGAAACAGTAAAAGTGCAAAGAGAAGTGCTGAAAACGTATACCTCACCCTCCACCCCCAACTTCCAAAAATCCAACCCATGGTTAAGCATTCTTCTGTATGGTTCTTCAAAAATTTATTATAAGAGACAATGTTAACAATATGCATTGCAAATTTGGATTGAACACGAAAGTCTGCATCTCTTAAAAGCCTCTGCTTTATGTAGTAAGTTACAAACCTGTAGTTTAAATGGGTTACAACTCCAGAAAAACCTCTAGGGTCAGTACAAATAGATTCAATCCCACAGTTATCTATTAATATTCTTTTCTCAGCCAGACAGAAATGAAACTCAGTGTTATGTTTTGAGATATATTTATAAAAGTAAAAAATCTGTTTTAAAGCCCCAGCTGAATCACAAACCTGCTTTTTTTTCAAGTACTTATTGTATCACACTGAAAACAATATGTCAAATATGAGATGTGAAGTGGAATATCCTTGCTCTCCCAATTTTTTTTTTTTCCAGGTTTGTTAGGGGATCAGCTTTTGGCATATGAAATTATTACCTCCACACTCGAGGGATGGGATACTCCCCCTCTGCCATACTTTGATGAGATGTCATCTGAAGTGCTGTGCTCTGCTCTGGGCTCATCTTCACAAGACATGGACTATTGGATTGAGCCCAGAGGACAGCAACAGGAACGATCAGAAACACCTTTCCTGTGGGAACAGACTGAGAGTTGTGGTTGTTCAGGCCACTTTCGTGGCCTCTCAAGAAAGGTGGGGACAGACTTTTTAACAGGGCCTGAAACAGCAGGACAAGGGGCAATGTTTTTAAGTTAAAAGGTAGTAGATTTGGATTAAACATAAATAAAAGCTTTTTTACAATGAGAGTGGTGAAACACTGTCATGGGTTTTCCAGAGAAGTAGTAGGTGCCCTGTCTTTTCAAGGTCAGGCCAAATGGGACTCTGAAAAGCCTGGGCTACTTCAAGATGTCCCTGTTCATTGCAAGTGGTTTGGACTAGATGACATTTAGCTCTTCTATTATAATTTGATTAAAATAAAAAAATCAGAGTGATCCATGTTCCGGGTTTTTTTTTCATAGATGGTGTTTCCTAAATATCATGTTCCTTGAAAGTTTTGTCTAAAAGGAAGGCACAGAACATCAGAGTTTATGGATTGCTGTACTGGACCAGATGAGAGCAATTTAGTTTTGATGTTTATTATGAGATAAAATAAACAAGAAGTAAAAGAGAAACAACTTCCCAGCTTCAAATTCTTTCAGAATAAGCCATTTTGGTACACTTTTGCTGAGTGCTGTGGCAGTTGTCTTGTTTCCATCCCTATATATTGACTGTGTTATCTGGGAGGCACTGCCACTGTTGCTACTTGGCCAGTGGTGGGTCCATCTTGGAGTCAGCTGGTCCTGGTTTGATGGGACACAAGGGAAGCTTCTTGCAGCTCCTCATATAAGCCACCCCTGCAACCCTCCTGCCAGCAAAACCTTGCCATGAAAACTCAGTCTATTTCTTGTCTAGCCTCTTTGAATGGCCCTTTTAAGATTTACTATTAAAACACAATCTTCATAAACAACAAAAAAAATTTGCCATATAAAAATCAAAATATCATCATCGTAACGCTGAAAAAAATGGCCAATTTACATAAAATCTACTCCTCATCCCTTCAAAATTGGAATAACCAAAATTTCCCACCATCATTTTTCTCTCTAACAGCAGTCCATTTATGTACTCTGCCTTTTATATCTCCCAGTTACTGTACTTATCTCAAATTACTTGAGCCTCCCTCATGCTGGGTATTGAAAAGTGCTCTGGTGTGTTGACCCTGACACAGGATTTCCATCAAAGCTGCTCTATCACTCTTGCAAAATCATGTAATATTTTTCCTACTTCTCTTGTATTTTTGAAATATTATCTTTAGCCCTTAATCATCTGTAAGTTCTGAAAAGCAGAAATTATCTCATTGGATCATTTTGTGGGGAGTTGATACAAATTCCTCTTTGCAAGAGAAACCAGAAGTCAGTGGAGCTTGTGAGAACACATAGAGAATGAAGTAGGCAGGTTTGCAGAGTACTGAGTTCTGAGTCAAGAGAGCATGATTAATTATATTTGGAATGCTATCAGATGCTAGTTGATCTCATCCAAATTGAAATTAATTTAACTGAGACCTCATTTATGACACAATGCATATTTCACCAATTAACTTTAACTTGGAGCTTTATCATCTGGTGCAGAATCCAGGTATAAATGAGAGTCTTGGCATTGATGTCATAGTCAATGGATTGGACTGGACCCTGTGGACAAGATCTGCTTCTAGGGCAACAGCTTTAGGATGAAAGTTAAGTGAGGTTGAGCAATAGAATTTTGCTAGCTTGGTTTTTTGTTTAGGAAATTTGAACTTTTCTTTAGTCTTGAATTAGGTCCCAAACTCCTATTACAGAGAAGGCAATATATCAAAATACCCTAGGCAGGGAAGTAGTCATTCCCTGGGTCAAGTTTTTACATTTTTTTGACATGGTAACTTAGTGAAGTCTAAAGCAGACAACTTCACAGCAGTGGTGGAAGCCAAAAATTATTTTTCAGTAAGGTATACAAGGCACAGTGGGAGACAATACTTGAAATGACTTTCTGAATGGCTTTGGACCAACACAAAGTGCATAATGATGATGGTGCAGTTACTGTGTTCCACACTGAGCTCCAAAAGAATAATTGTAGGTTGGTTGTGCTTATAGCATGTTGTTTATACAACACATTTTACAAGTGAACAGTAAAAATCTACATTCTTAGCTTTATTAAAAAGTAAAATCAGCTTCATGATGCTGTAGTGTTGACCCAAAACATATGGCCAAATAATAAAACAGAACAGAAAACTAATTTAAAAGGCCTAATATACCATGCTGTGTTGTGTAGAATACTTTATAAAGTTTTAAGTGAACTGTGAAAAGTTTATGCGTATTTTCCGACTTCTCTCCAAGAGAAATTCTGACCTAAGGTTAGCTGCAATTGTGTTATAATAGGAGTAATAAAATAGACTTTTCTAAGTACAGTTTTAAATCTGAAATCTTGCTTGTGTTTTTGACTATAGCAAAAAGAAGTATATTTAAAAGAAAATTCACCAATCGAAAATTAAAATGCAGAAAACTTTTATGAAAATGTAGTATTATAAGGATTTATTAAGCAATTGTAAAAAGTACACATAACACACTATTTCTGTGCATGCATATCTCCAAACTGTTAAGTGGTTAGATATTTTAAATCAGATATTTGCAATGAGTGCTATGAAAGAGAGCATCTTAAATCTGCTGTAACAATTTCGTTTGGTTTATGTTGGGAAACCAAGTCTACAGTCAATATTTGTGGACTTCAGCTGAGAATTCAATTTGCAGCCCTGACAGCTCTTGGTGAAAAATAAAAGGTTTGTAGCAGAATGGTCATCTAAAGTTCTTGGAACTGGCTCCCTGGGGTACTATAGCAAGCTACCAGCATTTTCCACACAGAAATAGCTGGATGTTGTTGAGAAATAAAGATTTGGTTTCACTGATGCTCAGGCTCTAACTCTATTGGCATGCTGTATCTGCTGTCTGCTGTGCAAGCAAGGAGATTCAGAAAAGATTTTTTACAAAATATCAAATGCATCAACATCCATATCTAAGCTGATCAGATATTCTCAAAGAAATTAGAAGTATGGTTTTCCATTTCTTTTAATTTCCTCAGACTGACCATTAGATCTTTTACTATATCATAATCCATCATTTATGCTAACAGGCATAGTCTGACCCTTATTTCTGCTTTTTCTGCACAGATTCTTTTCCCTTTCATCACACTCCTGCTCTACCTGATTTTAGAGGTTACAGAGAACTATGTACACCTCAGGAAGCTAATTTGATATTTGCTTCATGTGAAAATTTATGCTAGACCTGCCAAATACCCATTTTTCCTATTGTTAATCCCAACCCCTTCTCAGCACTATCTTGTACCTGTCAACACTATTTGTCTTGAGCTTTTTGAAAGCATTCTAATGACTTTACGAGACATCAAGAAAATTTGTATTATTAAGGAAGCACCAGTGACACACTAGAGAAAAGCCTTCTTGCAAAAATCAGGCTTTTTCCTGTGGTGCATTTCTTGTCGGGTTTTGAACAAGGGAATGCCTTCAGAAAGCTTCAAATTCTGCCATTTGCAACCCTCTCATCATTGTAAAGAGCTGAGCAGTAAGTCTGCCACTGCCCAGTATTTACTCATGTAGCCCAGAAACCAGACCAACTTTCAGAGCAGACTTCATCTGAGTTTGCACTGGAAAAGCCCAAGTATCTGACAAAACACTGATTTGAGTGGATTTCATACAGCATCACTGCTCCATCTGTTATTTGTCCACCACATGGTGCTGGCAGCCTTGGCCATGCTCTCCCCACCAGAGCTGAATGCAGCTCTATGACAGAGACCTGAAATGCTGCTCAACCAACTATTTGTGAAATAGCTCCTTTTCCAACTCCAAAAGTCACAGAAACTCTGGTTTACAGGAGAGCTTGAAGCCCATATTTTTCTTCCAGGATGTAAAACTAAAATTAAATACATGATTTCAGCAGTCTCTCATCTTTCCATCCCATATTTCCATCTTTGTTTTGGAATTTTTTCCTCACTTAGGAAATTACTTTGTTGACCTACTTCAAAAGAGTGGGACTCAAGGTGTGTTAAATGGTTCTCTGAAAATGAGACTCAGACAGAGAATCCAGCCCAAGAACAACTCATCATCTTCCAAAGCCTTATTTTATATTCCAAAATTTACTGAATCCATAGGCAAACATTAACCATAGACAGATTATTGATCCCTTTTAGGGATGTATGTTTTTTACATAAGTTAACTGCCTACTTCATAACAAATGTATTGAGCCTGACCCTTACATATAATGATTAGAAGGAAAAATATGCCGAGCTGATTAATTTCTATGTAAAAATTAAATAATTTATAGAAAGTATTTTTGAGAGAGGTTAAACTGCAATTTTTTTTTCATTAGAAACTTAAATATCATCAAAGCTGATATGTGAGAATAAATAAAGGTCACTTGCTGGGAGACTGAAAATTATATTCTGATACTGGTGAAAGAGATCTGTGAAGATACAGAGGCCCAGGCATCAATAGCATTGGCCTTCTGAGAGTACAAAACCCTTCAGATGCCAAGTCGAAAGCAGATGAGAGCAGATGGAGGCCAAAGATATTGGAAAGAGGAATTTCAAAGGAAGACAAGGGAGTGTCAGCTCATCACTAGGAAAGATCAGGTAGATAGTATGAGGCAAGGACCTCTGAGTAAAAGGAAAAAGAACATGGAAACTGCAATTTTATTTTTCTTTAACACTGTTTTTACATTTAGATAGGTTATAAAGTGGTAGTTCTTCCATATGTTTTCCTGCTACTAAATCCCAAAAATCCCTCCAATTGCTCTTTTGAAAATTTTCACACTTTAGCAAAATTTTTATCAAAAAGCATATCTGTCTTAATACCATAAATATAAATGGAATCCCCGGTCAATTTAGTTAGGTTTTCATTTCTTACCCTATACTTTCACAGCTTACCATTTGAAATGTCTTCCTTCTCAAAATGAAATGTAGAGAATAACTTGTAGCCTAATTTTAATGATCTGAGAATGAGACAAACAATAAACAGTTTTAACACAGTGCAATTAAACAAGAATGCATTTCTAAATAAAATTTCCCTAAAGTTTCAACTCTGTCTACTGTATTCACACATTCCTCAACCATACATTTAGTAAAAAATATTATGGATTTTGCTAACAGTTCTCTCATTGCCCCCCCCTCTTTCCAATAAGAAGGAACAAAGTTATTTTTACTTAATTAGAGCCTCAATGTCTTTACTAAGAAGAACACACAGAATAGGACTTCACAATATTTGTATCTATTTATTTCCAAGGCTTACAAGAACTCCAAAAAGAGGATTTAGATGGGTAATGTGGGGCTTGATGTGGCAGCTTTTGAAATCAGAAGAAATATTATAGGAGGTCTAGTTTTGGACAAGGTGTCTCCTGAGTGATACCTGGGAAGGCAATATGAGGATTTTGCATCTGGCTAAGTGTAAAAGCCCTAATTGTATTCTCCCCTTTATAGCCAAGTCTTTTCATGTCCTGGAACATTCAAGGTGTTGAAGTTCCTGTGCAATGCTTATATTGTGCAGTGAAACACTGCTTCTGTCCCACTGTTTTTATTAGCATTCATCTCCTTGTGCTAGCATTAGCTTGTTGGAGTAATTTTGATTTTATAGCTGCTAGGCAGCTCTCCTCATGTGTTGGTTTTCTAAGTCTGCTCTCCTTATCTTACATTCTCTGCAGAAGCTATCAATCTCTATCAGATTCCAAGACATTGTGCACAAACCTTTTAATTTCTCTGTTCCCTACCCTGAAAAAAAAAAAAAAAAGAAAAGTGGTAAAAAGAAAAATGTTACGCTCAACCAGAAATGAATTTTCATTCCAGTGTTAAAATTCTCCACAGGTGTCTGGGAGAGAGAGACATATGTGACTATGTGTGCATTTATATGTGTAAGCTACTAAATAGGAAAGATAAATAACATAAATAACTGTGTTTCTTCCCTGAAAGCATTATTTTACTCACTTCCAAATATTGCACAGTATTTCTTTTTGAGAATAAAATACATCCATTTCAAAGCAAAGATTGACCTCTCTTCTGAATACAAATTACTTTTGGGAATGCTAAAATAATTTGTGGAAACTTTAATGACTTAAGCCTGAGTTCTGTGGTAACTATATATCTGGACTGAGCTTTCAGGTTATTGAACAGAAAAACCTACTGTAACAGAGTGTTGGGCTGGTTTTTCTTTTTAACGCAACAGAAATATCTCTCCTAAGGGATTTTAAATGGATGAAGAGCAGGTGTTTTGATTTGATGGTAAATTGGTAAGCTTATTACCTTCAAAATTAACACCAGCTATAACCAGAAATCATTCCACTTCAAAATATCGAGTGTGAAACAACAACACAGCAGTCTTAATACTGAAATATCATAATTCCAAGTAAAATGAATGCAAAAGTTGGTAAATCGGTGCTTATATGTATATATATAGCTATTGCTTAATACAGCATTTATGAATTCTTTCTTCCCAGTAACTTCTTAGCCCTCAATCAAAGGTAGTAAATGGAGATTAAAAATAATGCTAGTAGGTTGATGTTTTTATATCCCTCACTGTTTGATGAGACAAATTAAGTTTTCAGTGTGCTCTACATGGGTGCAGCCATTACGCATCAGAGAATTCTGATCAAAGTCTGGTAAGAATTTATATTAAAAATTTAAAATTACGACTTCACAGATAGGCCACTTCCCTCTAGCTTCTCCTCCCCTAGCTGTTACTCTCCTACCTATTGGTGCAGGCTTTGTTTATTAAGCCATCATTTGAAATGGATTCCTCATTCAAAACCTTACTCTCCTGTCAAAGAACCACAAGACACCAAGTCATAGGACAAAAGCACATTTTTTGTAACAAAATTACCATTTTGAAATATCAATTAACTTTTAATGTGGGAAAGTGAGTCCATTTTCTGTTTTATTCATATAAAAGCCAGATTGTCTGTTGAAAATAACCCCTTAATATATGCAGTTTCTCTTAATTCCATGAAAATTTCAAGGATAACCAAAGAAATCATGACCAGTCCACTCTTTAGGAACAGTAGGTGTCCTGTCTCAAACAGAGACAGTATGTTATATAATCAGTATAAGCAGAATGGAAAGATCAGTATGAACACAGTGAAGAATATTTTTTTTTAACCGAGTGTTGTTTGACACATACAATTAAGTAATCAGGTAAACAAAAAATTCCTGAACTAAACATGCTTACAGTATAAAAAAATAGGCTTAGGCTAGTTTCACTAGAATTTTAATTCAGTTCTTTCACAGGAAAGGACTATAAAAATGCAGAATTTAATGCATTAGAAATGTACAGTCGGACTTCAAGGGTATTGTTACAGCTCCACTAATTTCTTTCACTAAGTTTCCTCTCAAAATGGTAAGGAAGAGCACAAAAAATGAAAGGTTACTAAACTAGAACTTTTGAATTGAGAGTCATTTAAACAACAACTTCAACAACCAATCTCTCAAAGCAGTAGTACTGCTTATCTCTGATCTCAGGAAGGAGGCTGTGTGAAAATTTACCCTTTTAAAATGCCAAATGACACTATGGTAGCAAAATCAGAAAATCAACATATTTAGAATACAGCAGCAGCTTGTGCTTTTGGACATACACCATGATACCCCTAACTACTAGATTCAGATGTCTTTGCCTTTTAGTACATACTCTCAGATGAGTGTACTTGAGCTTATGGCCCCTGTAGATCAGATGAAAATGCCATTCTATTGAAGTCTAAACACATTTCACCTTGCTGGTGAAAAAGGGAAAATTTCTATCCTAAATATCCCTCCTCTTTATGTCTATTATTGATAAAATGATATATTATGATGATTGATGATTATATTGATAAATATTTTTTTATAAAGTTCTTTGTTTCTTTTGTTGCCTGTTTTTTGGTTTGGTTGGCTGGTTCGCTGGTTTTTTTGGGGGGGGGGGATGGGGCTGTTTTTTAAAAAAGAAACTCCATTTTTTGAGAATGCAATGAAAATGTGTATGGAATACAAACCCAGTCCTATTGTAAACACCATGCAGCTGATGCTCACTTGTGTCCTTTGATGTTATTGTTCTTCAGCAATTCAGAAAGTATTTGAAATCTGATAGAAAACTGTGACTTCTTTTCTGCTCTCTGCTGTTCTCTGCACTAATAAGTCATGCTTTCCTTGGTTGTCAGGCAGGTCTCAGGACATCAACCATTTTTGTGTCCTTTTCTGATGACTGAATGTCATTAGCAAGTAAAAGTAAATAAATCTGAGATACTATTTTGTGAGTGTTGTACATGGCTATTTATACAGGCAATTCAAGTAGCTCTGTTGAATGGATATCACACCCAGACACTTTGAAAGAGGCTATAAATAAAGATACATAAAAAAGAAGGCACTTTGGACTCCAGTAGACCTCTCTGTATGAACTCTCCACAGTCATACGTCTAATTCCCAAATATTATTTTTAAGTACTATAAAGTGTACAAAGATTTTCTTACAAAATACATATTTGATGAATCTGTCAGGTGAATGCATATCATATAAAAAATGTAAGTGTGAATGTAATGGTAAGGGAGCTTGAGCTATTTCCACTTCCCTCACCAGCTATTTCTCCTCCATCCCTTTTGGCAGCTGTTTACATTAGGGGAGATTTAATCTGGTCAGGGAATGTATTCACAGAATCAACTTACTTGATTCACATTCAGCAGCCCTGTGCTTATTTGAGGAAAATTACACTTCCACTCCATTCCAGGAGAGAAATTATCTTCCCACCTGGAAGTTTGAAGGAAAACACTGTTTAGATGAAACAGGTATAAAGTGATAGTATCCAAGATTGATTTTGATTCATTGTCAAAAGGGAGATGTAGCAAATACAGTTCCATGGGAGTCTGCCATGAACTGCAGGCAGACATATAAATATATGCTCCAATAAAGTACATATCTCAATGCAAATATAGCATATCTTTACTTTCCTTAGCAATAATCCACAGAATATATAGTCCATTTACTGGTTTTGCAGACTCTATCAAACCATTAAGATTCAATACCAGAACTAGTAGAAAGGGTTTAGAATTCAAAATAATTTGAGAAATCAATTTAATTTATGCAGAAGAGTAATAAGAACAGGAACAAATTTCTAAAGTATGCTCAGATAATCTGCAACACAAATAGGAATGCAGTTTATAATTAATAACAGGCAGAACATGACTCAGACCTGTCATGCTGTTTAAAAAACTGTAAGAGCTAAAGATTTTTGGTATTTCTGCTGAAAACTGAAGTTCAAGGAAGATATTAGACAACTGGCTCCAGAAAGCAGCTATGGAATAACAGAACAGCTGAAGAAGAGGTGAAGTCTGAGTTGTCTCCAAAGACTAAATAGAAGCTTCAGAGATGAATGGTGTATATTGTGCTTCATGACCACTGAGGTTCAGACAAGGAAAAACAAAACAAAATTACAGAAAGAAAGATTTTTCAATGGGGTAGCCACCACTCATATCATAAAGGATTTTACTATAAAATACTAAGTTGAAGCAAGTACTGGACTATAGTTCACGAAAGCTTGTGGAAACTACTTAGCCAGAGTTGCAACAGATCTCATTAATCCTCCGTTGGACTTTCTCCAGTCTCTCTTGTTTTCTTATATTCTATAACATGATTTTTTTGTTCTCCATGACATGTAAGAAAGGTTTGGTTGCAAAAACACCCCAAGAAAACCCAGAAGGATTATCTAGTGTATTACAGGGTATAGAAAAAGACCTTGAATTTTTTATCATTGAATGTTAATGTTTTTTATGAATTAGTTTAAAGTGTATAAAAATGATGATTTATGCATAAAAATATGATTTGCCTTTTGAGATAATAAAACAATATTTAGCAGGCTTTGACATAAAAAAAATTATTCAAGAATTTTCTTGTTTTGCAGAGATCATAAAATGTACTTTTCACTCATTACATAAATTAAAATTCACTCCTTTTATCTGCCCAGCATAGAACCCATCCCTTTGTCGACATAAAAAGAAAGAAAATTACTTGAAAATTAATGATGTCTTTTCTGTGGGATGAATCTCAACTGAATTAATAACAAGCACAAAAACTGAAAACCTTGTTTTTTGAATCTGGTGTTTCTGAGGAAGAATATATACAAAATCCTGACAGAAACACGTCTGTTTTCATGTTCTTGTTCTTTGACCCCAGTCTATTTTCAGCAAATTTTTGCATACAGGCAAGAATTGAGATTTTATGTTACGTTATAGATCTGTGAAAATAAATTTGCTGGTAAAATCAAACAGCCTTGAAAATACATAGAATCAAAGAATCACTGGAGCATAGAATGGTTTAGTTTGGAAGGGACCTTAAAGATCATCTGGCTCCAGCCACACTAGTTCACCAGATCAGGTTGCTCATGGCCCAATCCAATCTGGCCTTGAACTCTTCCAGAGCTGGGGAATGCACACCTTCCCTGGACAAACTGTGCCAGCTCCTCACCACTCTCTGAGTCAGGAATTTCCCACTAACATCAAATCTACACCTGTTTTCTTTCAGTTGGTCTTTGCCTCTTGTCCTGTCACTGTCTGCTTTCCCTTTGACAAGCCCCCTTCAGGCACTGGAAGATGCAGTGCAGCCTCCCTGGAGCATCCTTCTCTCCAGGCTCAGCAGCTCCAGGTCTCTCAGCCTGGTTGTGCCTCAGATCATCCCCTGCACCATCCAGGGGTCCACATCTTTCTTGTGTTGAGCTGACATTTTAGAGAGAATAAAAGGGATTTAAAAAAACCCCCTCATTTTATGTTGAGAAGAGGTTCCTATGCTGTAAAATACTATAAAATCCATAACATTTACCTCTTGGTGTAAGAAGAAGCCAAACTTAAGACAACTAAAAGTATCTGTCAGACCTGCTCTTTTGACAGATACTGTCTCTGTAAGAGAGGATAAATCTGTCAAACAATACAGTATTTTATATCGTGGACATATATATTTATATATAATGTGATGTATTTATGACCTTGAACCACTAAATAGTTTTGTGTGTAAAGGATTTGGAATAGACATAAAGAAAAGATAATCCATCCAGAAGGAAAAGAGTAATAGAAGCATGGTAAAGATGTAATAAGTGCAAATAACAACCAGGCTGGATTTGATACTAATTTATATGATGTTGTCTAAGCATAACATGACTATGAAATGTAATCAGCTCATAAGAATTTGGGGGTTTTTGATACTGATTAGAGTAGCAGTTTGACAATGCTCCATCCAGAGGCCAGCAACATCAGGGGGGAACTCATCCTCCAGCTCAAGCAAGGTTTTGGTTTTAACTTGTACAGTGAAAGAGACTTAAAGAATTGCCACACTTTCCCTGTCTGGTGATGCAGAGCCATGCTTCAGCTCTGAGCAAGCTGCACATTTCCATTCAGGAGGCAGAGAGCTCTTTGGCCCTTGCTGAAAGTAGGTGAGCTTTATGAATGAATTATGCTTCCTTCTTCTGTACAAAGCCATTTACTTCCAGTTTCATTAGCATCATATAGATCAACATATATTTAATTATTTTATAAAACAGAATATTTAGGGCCCATGGGGACATTACAATGGTTTCGAAGGCATTTAAAACTAAAGACGAGAAGTTTTTCTTTGTAGGCAGAGAAGAAAAAAACCAACAAAACCAAAAAATTTATATTGCTTTATTTTCTTCTGATGGATTCAATTGAATTTTCTATATTTTTATTTCTGCACTAGCTTTGTGGGCGATGTATTATTTACAAGTCATATATTATTTATATGTTTTGATATATTCAATTTTTAGTGTGAAAAAATAATTTACACCATTATTAAAAATAAGAAATTTTATTGATTCCAGTGAAGTTATTAACAATGTAATTAAACAAAAAAATTTGATTCAAGATTTCTTCTGCAGGAAGACTTCCATACAATGCAAAAAAATTTCAGTATTATGCAATTAGTTTGCTGATAAATACAACTAAATGATGTAACTACTGTTAGGCCATGAAGAAGTGCAGTTGTAAATAATATAATTCCTTCCAAGTTTTGGTCTAAAGACACATGCCTTCAGAAATTACTTCAGAGGAAAAAAGAGAAAAGTTAGGAGATTGGCACTGGTATACGGTATTCATCATCTGTAGATGAAATTTTGAGTCAGGTTTATGTTCACAGTGAACTCAAACCAATACAAGTAGTGGCTGATGGGTATGAAAACTCTTAGGCCATTCTTTAGTTACAAGTTGGCAATCTTTTAATCAAAATTATGGCCAGAACAAAACCTAGTGCTAAATTATCCCAGGACCAGCTGCCTCAGGTGGGAAAAAAGCCATGCAAATCGATTTTTTATGATAGTCAAAGCTTTACATACAAAAATAAGATGAAATAATTTCTTCCTTTTTTAGAGGGGAGTGTTGGAAGGTGAAAAAATAATAATGGTAATCTTTAAGCTATTCAAAATGAGTGTGTAGGAGAGATTAATTGCTTTTAGCAATTCTATAGTGAAGCCTAGGCATTTTTCTACTTTGTATGTTTGTATGTATGTATGGAAAATTGCCTTGACAGTGTTCTGGATGAAATGTAAAATCTACCCATAATCCTTTTACCCACTGTGACAATGAAAAAGCAGATCATTGCCATGTGCCCTTTTCAAACCTTTGTCTGCTCTGGTTGCATATTCAAATAGAATTTTAAAAAAGAGAGGAAAACCTATAGTCCTATTTTTGATCTCATACCACTTTTGAGTACGCCAACATGGATTTTAGAGTAATTTCTGAAAAAGTACTCACATAAAAGGTAAATCAAGCATCAATGAGAAAAGAGAAATCCAAGATATAATGGAGCTATGCTTTTTTACTTGATAGAAAACAAATTTATTTGTAAAATAAATCTACCTCACCAAAAATCGCTGTTGACTGTACAAAAAATTTTGTCAATAAAAATTATAAGCATAAGTCTAGATATTAATCTACTTATGGCTATGACCTTCATTATAGGATACTTTATCAAACATTTTTTGATCCGAATTATGAAGCTTGAGGTAAGATGTTCTTATTTGCTTGAAATGTGCTACTGTCCTTAGTTGTTTTGTGCTTGATTAACAGGGTTTCCTGAAACATCTTATTTTATAATTTATTTTTGCTTAGATTATTTAATTGGTCAAATTCCAAATTAGGGATATTGAGTTAGTTTTATAACAAATATTCTGAGAACAAGTCAGAAAAAATAATATAACAGATTGTAAGTAAGTTGGCTTATACAATTCTGCACAAGATCAATAGGTTTTTTAGTGGTGTGCACTGTAGAAGAACTTGAGTGCACAATTACTACAATATTATTTAAATTGTTTTTGAAAACAGGACTGTGATTTGTACAATTAAAAGGAATTTGGTAAAAGCAACCTTCTTCCAAAACTGATTTAGTAGAATGACAGTGCTAACTGTAGTAGTCTTTAGTTCACAAATCACCACATAGTTTGAATTGTTGAAGTTTGTATGACTTTTTGAAGGACAGACCTCCTATCATTGATTCATGGTTAATGTTAAATATGGTTTTATACATTTGCATAATATTCATGCAGTTAGGGTTTCAAAAAGAGCAAATAATTAAAAAAATTAAAAGCTAATCCCTCCACCCCCCCTTGCAATTACCCACCCCAAATATCTGCTTGAAGATGATGGTAATGAAGGATGGGGACTTCGTGGTTTGATGCCAGCTCCCCGTGGTATTCCTTTGAACTGCTGAGACGTAGACACTTACTCTTTCTTGTTTATTCCAGTTTTCAGAAACCTTGCCACTCAGTGTAACTGTATGTTCAAAGCAAAACATGAAATGATGTAGTTTTAAAGGACTCATTAATTTTCTTTGTACTCAAAAGCAGTTCCATTAAAAAATGTAATACGCAAATTCTGAACTCGAACACGCTCCAATTTTACTGCTGTTTACTTCAAAGGGTCCTCAAAAGAGTGTGCTGGAGAATTGAATTCTTGTGTTGAAAAATTAATCTATTACTGACTCTGACCCATTTTTTAATTCTCTCTGGTTTATGAATTTTTAAGGTTTTTATATTTGTAAGACAAGTCCATGCTTAAATGTCTTTTAGGACACTACCCCTGAAAGATTAAAAAGCAAACCATGCTATGCCTTTTTGAAACTAGAATGACAGTCTAGGAACTGCAATTGGGTCTTGACTGTGTCTGTTGAGACCAATATTGATAAATAGATTATGTTATATATGCAAATTTTTTGTATTTTTTGATATAATGTTGCTCATATGATTGACATTAACGGAGAGATTAAGGTTGATTATTTTGCCTTTACAAATTAAAGAGTGGTATAAATTATTTTAGTCGTTGTTTTAAAAAAGTAAAAGCTTGTTCTGCGTTCCACAAAGATTAAAAATCCCTGTAGGCTACAAAAAACACTTCAAGTGTTAATGCTTCTCTGCAATATTCGGTTCATCTGACGGTTGCACCATGTGCTCACCCTTCTGTGAAGGGAAGACAAAAGCAGCTACAAGATTGGTAGACAGGTTGCAGCACAGCTAATTCTACAAATGGAAGTTCTGCATCCAGAGAAAACTCCAGTAATGGTGTTCAAATAGACAGCAATTTCTAAATAAGCAAATAACATAAAATTCCACCCCAGCTGTTTTGATGTTGTTGGTGATGTACTGAGTGACGTAAATGTAAAGCAGATACAGTTAGAAATTTAGCCTCATGTATGGCAGCCTGTGGAGCATGCCACGATGCCCCAAATCAGTGTCTTCCCTTAGCCCATCCTGAAAACTTTCCAAATCTTCAAAGACATGCACATCAGAAGTTATTGGAAGCCAAAATCAGTACACATCTCCTTCTGCATATTGGAAAGAACATCTAAATATTTGAGTGCTTGGGGCATTACATGTTGTAATTTTCATGTATTGCATTGCCCTATAATTATTATATAATTAGATTTAAATAGAGTGAGTGTGGTTTATAACATCTGATTATAATAATATTCTGCTATTTAGTGGATATAATTATTGCTGCTAATGGCAAACTATAATTATTCTTTTTCTTCTAATAATTTCTAAGATGGAATTTAGAAAGTCTCTTGCAAAGATTCATCAAATAATTTTTTCCAAGAAATTGTTTTGATTTTTCTGAAGCTGATCTGATTATTTTGACTTTTCTATATAATTCTTGGGATTTGTCTTGTGCCGCAGCCTGTACTAGAACCAAAGAGAGGAAATACAGTATCCCAAGAGTGAACAATAATAAAACATGGTGTGTTACCTATGTTGGGCTGTACAGATGACACAGTATACAAGAAATATATATGATCTAAGAACTGGAAGAAGAGAGTTTTATATTTCACTTGAAATATCTACTTTCACAAAGAAATAATCTTTGTGGATACATGCAATATACATAGCATGCATTTTTTAGTAAATATGTGCAGTTAGCTCAGTGGTGCCATAGCATAAAACGAGGCATGGGAGGCTGCTGTACAAATAGACATACAATAACTAAATATTTTTCTAGTTTCAGACTTTTCACAGTGTGGTATTTTCTTATTATGATGTTGAGAGAATTGAAAGAATACCATACAAACTGTAGTGAAGCCTTACAGTGAAGGAAAATGCACATCTTGATTATCCATTAGGCTTTCAAATAACAGGAGGTCTTAACCAGAGCTCCAGATGATTTACCATAAATAATTATATAACAAATGTAATGATCTTGAGTCATTGACATTTAATTCTTTAATATAAAGAAACTCTAAAATATTAGAGATTAGCCAGCTGTCTTTCAGATAGAAAGCAGTTATTGAAAGATCTTCTTAGTCATCTGTGTGTTTAACCATGAGAGTAAAACTGTGGTGTCCCTGGCCTCAGTAGTTCATACAACTCATGTTTAAGGAAGGCAGTCACCTCATGCCTTCCTGGGAATGCATGAGGGCAAGTTTTCAACTGGCAGTGGCCTTGCATGGGATAACCTAAATTAGGTCATGGACCTCGGGAAAAAAAAAAAAAAAAAAAAAGGAAAATCACACTACAATATAGGGTAACATGAATGGAAATTTCCCTGAGGGTTTTGCTTCTCGTAGCAGCTGCTTGGCACCAACAATTAAATAAATGTATGGCATTAAGAATGACTTAATCACCAGCCATTAGCACAAAGACCAAAAGGGGTGACTATAGTTAAACCCTGCTCCACTCCTTTTTATATTTTCCAAAATGCCAACTTCTGCATCTAGTCCTTATTCTCAGTTATGCTTGTCTACACCTTTTGGCACCTAAAGCCATTGTCAAAGACAAAATGAATTATTAGTAAATTCATTAAATGGACAATTGCTCTGAACTAATAAGAGTCTCTTTATATTGGGTGCAGTGGGGAGTTAAAAATTTACTAAATTATCTAAAAATCTTTTGGGGAAGAAGAGTCTGTTCTAGTTCTATTCTGAATCCCCATCTTGCTCATAATCTGCTTTTTCAGGGATGGATTTTGTTTTCTGAAACCCTGAATAACCTGAAGTCTTCAGATTGTCTTTTCTTCAGGATTCATAAATTTGCTAATGGATGCAACCTCAGACTGGATTTACAGTCATGACTTACATGCTATTTTTTGATTTATTTTTGTTTCTGTCAGGAAGTGCAGCAAATTGTGACATTTTCTACCCATCTACAGATGCATGTCCTGTTCTATTCTTAGTTTCAGTTATGATGTGAAAAACATGATATGAGTTTCAAAATAAATGCATTGAGCTAGTTATGGTTGTAGCACTGTGTCTGGAGGGCAATTCTTCTCTAAAATGAGTGGAACACTAAAAAAAATCTAATTTTCTAAAATGTCTCACATACTGTCTAGTTTGTTACCAGTTTCTCAGACTGATCATAATTTTAATCATGTTAGTTTAGGAAGAGTACAATATGTTAGGAAAATTACTGAATTATCTTTTTACCTATCAGCTTCTCTGGGAGGAAAGGCATCCAAGAACAAATTATTTTCTCTTGGAAACCAGCTGTCACTTCCTTCAAAATCTGTGCTTCATAACACCTCCATCACAATTTTTGTGAGAAAAAAGTTATTGTTGTTTTTTATTTTGTCCTCACCTAAAATTGAGCAATATGGATACTACAGAGAAGTGCAAATCAGATGCTATATGTTTATATACATAATGAAACTGTTTAAATTATGTTTTGCAATTGTTCTTTGCCTGGCCTTTGTGTATAAAAGTAGAAGAGAGAACATTATGCTGTTTAAATCCTGTAAATCTGTTTTGTTTTGTGAAAAAGGAATTTCCCCCAAATTTAAGCAGGAGATATTACCCTTTCAGGAGTAAAATTGTCACATTAAGAGGAATACCTGTGGAGACACACATACTTCATCACTCAGGTAATTTTAACAAACGAAGAGCCACACCCTCACTTTTGTTTAAGGTTTTAAGGTTTCATGCTCTTTGTGTGGTTAAATATTTGGCTGATTAGCCACAAATAACTGTTATCTCTAAGGACTTTTTAAAATTTGAGTTATTGGTACAATATCTGAATGCTTTCTGTACAAAATCAATAGTAATAGCTAGTCTCTAAAGAGATTTTGTGATTTTGGACATTTTTCTTAAAATAAAAAATTGAAGAGTTATGATTTTTATCTTATCATATATTTCTGCTACATATTTTTACAACTTTCCTTATTTCCTCACTATGTTCAGAATAGTTACCTGGGTAGTAGAGATCAATATAATGGATGTTTATATGATATAATGATTTATTTGGATTTTTAAATTTGATTAGATTTTTGAAGGCAAAAGTACTTTTGCTTCATATAATTTCATTTATTCAGAATGTGTAGTTAATAGCCTCTCTGAAATTGTTTAGTGTTTTCATATAAACATATATATTTATATGAAAAGGAACCAGGAATGAAATAATACTTTTGCTGCTAGTCAGGCTCAAAAGTGAGCAGTCCAAAGAACTTTTTGGCTTTGGTTAACTGCTCTAGATAAATATTATATGCTGCGTAGTTGTTTCCTTGTAACCATGAGCAGTATGAATCCCTGTAAAAATAATTTGAACTTTTTAATTTAAAAAGTAAATTCCAATCACAGGATAATTTCCGAATTGCTGTCACCACTTCTTTTCTTTTTTGGATTGCTTTTTTTTGTTTGCTTGTTTGTTTGCTTGTTTGTTTTTTTTTTTTGCCAGAGGGCGCTCTGTGTTTTCAAACAGATAATGGAGATCAAACATATTTTGCATTTTGTTTGGTACATTTAGGTTCATTTCTTTGTATAATACATTTAAGCAAAAGCTTTTTCTAACTCATTTATGTATTCTCCTGAGGAAATATAACTTTATCAAAGGTGGTTTATGAGAAATGTGTCTGCTTTTATTTGCTGCATTGGCTCACTGTGGCCTATTAAAATTGTGCAAAGCAATTTTTGCTTAGATATCAAAATGGACATATTGCATTTTTATTCATCTTCTGTGTAGCATTTGCATTGATGATGTCCCTTCATAACTGCCTTCCACCTTATGAGTTGGGTGCTGCTGAGGCATTTTCTGCCTCTGTAAAAAGTGCATTGCACAAATACAATGTACAGAAACACAACGCTCTATTTTGTGAGGTTAAGGACCTCCGGTGCTCTAGGCACCAACTTAGTTGGGTTATCTTAAATGAGCAATGCAGCCAATAGCTGCTAAAGGTTATTTATTGCAGAAGCACATCAGTCTCCAAGGGCACAGCCACTGACATCCCAGCCCATGCTGAGTTTGGTACAAAGCCCCAGAGAGAAGCAGGAGCTGCCGTTGTCAGAGGTCCTGGGAAGCTGATGCTGCTGCAGCAGCTCCTGTCTTCTTCTTGGCTGTTGGCTGATGATGGTGAGCAAAAGCAAAAAGAAAAGCAATGGCAGGAAAAGCAGAAAAGGCAATGGCAAAAAGCACCAACCCTCCCCAGTACCAACTTTTATACAGAATCCCCCAACAAGCTGAGACGCACCTTGGACCACCATCCTTAACCTACTGGAATTCTAGTTTATTAACATGACAGGTCATGTGTAGACTGTGCATACAACCTGTCTTATTCTATGTGAAAAATTTAAGCAATGTTCTTACTATAGCTCTAAAAACATTAATATGGTTTCCACCTTCACTAGAGCTCACACTTCTACTTTGATATCTAAAGCTTTTACTTACTAAAAGCATTGGATCTCGTACTAAAACTCACTGACTTACTTATCCTAAAACTTAAACCTCTACCTTATGTGTGAGTGGCTTAATGTACTTCAACCCATCCAAAGGCTTTAATTCAATCCCTGCACTCTGATTTCTCTCTGAAGAAATCAAAGACCCCCGACTCACTGACTCCAACACTATTTCTTCATGGCATGTTTCCTAACTTTCCAACAGCAGATGTACAGACATGAAGCCCTGTATCTCCTGACTGCTGTGTAGCCTCTCCTGCTCTTTCCTGACATCTTTGGGAGCATCCATAACTCTAGCAGGACCCCAGCAATGACAGATCTGCCTGTAGTAAGGCCTCCATAGCATTGCTGCACCAATGGTAGACTTTGGTCTGACAAATTTTGCCCTACACCTTTGTAAATGAGAGGAGAAAAAGTCATTAAAATAAAGAATTTGGTAAACATTAATAAACTCAATATTAATAATTGTTAAAAAAACAAGGCAGAGGGAAATTAATGCATAATGAATCTAACAAGGGAAATTAACTACACCATTAATTAATTGCACTGGATTGATATTTCTGGTCTAATGAATGATCTTTATTCAACAAAAACCCCAATATATAACTTTGTAATTCCAGAACATGTTACTTGCTTGCAGTGAAACAGATCTGTTAATATTGCAGCATGTTATTCATGTGCTTATTCTGATATTATTTTCTTCTTTTGCTAAGGCACAGTGTCTCACAGGGGAGAGTTATTCTGAGTCTGCCTGTTAAATATGTCATACAACTAACCCAGATTTGAGGAGCTAATTACGTTATTCTGTGATGTTATTAAATAATTATAGTCCTTGAAACGGGGTCAGAAGTGACAGGACATCCCTGTAGTGCAGCATTCACAGTTCATATAGAGAGCTAGATGTAAAGAAAAAAAATAGAGAGAGGAATAAAACGCTTGCAGGTCTTAACCCCTTTCCTTCTGTTGTCATCTGTACATTCATAGATAACTTGTCTTTGCACTTTCCAGATGGATCCCACATATTGTATCTGCAGCCATTGTTCTCAACATAGTCTGGAAAACTGAAAAACATTCATCTTCTAGCAGTTCAAAAGTTGGTGTTTTTTTTAATCTTCCTGCCTCCTAGATTTCTAATCTTTTGTTTTTCTCCTGTGGTTTGATCACACACAGAAACTATTTTCTGAGACAAACTCAGTGTGGAAAGTAGGACACTATATGCAGTCAGACTTAACCATGCATCTTGAATACAGGTCATAAATGAGCTGCTGAAAAGCAATTCTTGTTTTGCTAATTTTTATCATAGAATCACAGCATAATTTAGGTTGGAAGGGGCCCTAAAGATCAGCTAGTTTCAACTTCGCAACCTGATAGGTAGGGACTTATCCCATTAGACATGTTGCTCAAAGCCCTATTCATCCTGGTCTTGAACACTTCCAAGGATAAGGCATCTGCAACTTCCTTGGGCAACTTCTCCTAGTGCCTCACCATCCTCACAGTAAAGAGTTTCTTTGAAAAACCTAATCTAAACCTAGACTTTATCCATTTAATCCCATTCCCCATTGTCCTTTACTGCACGCCCTTGTAAGAGTCACTCTCCAGATGTCCATTTCAGATACTGTGAGGTACTACAAGACCTACCCAGAGCCTTCTCCAGGCTGAACTCTCCCTGTCTGTCTTCACAGAGCCCTCAGATCATCTTCTGGTTCCCCCTCTGGATTTGTTATAGTAGATCTATGACCCTAATACACTGGGGGCCCAGCAGCTGGGTGGTGGGGTCTCACCAGAGCAGAGCAGAGCAGAGCAGAGCAGAGCAGAGCAGAGCAGAGCAGAGCAGAGCAGAGGGGCAGAATCCCCTCCATTGCCCAGCAGGACAGGCTGCTTTGGATGCAGCCCAGGATGTGGCTGGCTTTATGGGCTGCCAGTTCATTGCCAGATCACGTCAAACCTTTTCAATACCCAAAAGTCCTTCTCCCTAGAGCTGCTCTCTAACCATTCTACACTTGGACTGTACTTGTGCTTGGGATGGCTCCATGACAGCTGCAGGACCTTACTGAAGATTCTGAAATTCATGGGATTCCAATGAACCCACTCCTCAAGCTCACCAAGGTTCCTCTGGATGGCATTCCTTCTCTCCAGTGAGTTGGCTGCACCCCTCAGCCTGGTGCTGTTGGTGAAGCTGCTGAGGGTGCTCTGATCCCACGGTCCCTGATGCTGACAGAGATGTTAGGCATGGTTGGTCCCAATACCAGCCAACAACCACTTGGGCTTAGACACCTTGACTGCAGCTTTTTGAGTGCAACCATCTATCCAGTTCCTTTTCCATTGAGTGCTGCAGCTGTCAAGCCCATGTCTCTGGCTTTAGCATGAGAAATGTTTCCAGCAGTCTGGGTCTGAATGGGATGGAGTGAGCTTTCCTCACAGCATCCTCTGTGGCACTGTGCTGCAGACTTGTGACCAAAACACTCCTAATGATGTATCACCACTTTTGGATGTTGCTGAGCAGTGCTTGCACAGCATCAAGGTCTGAGTAGAGCTAGGAGACAAACAGTTCATGAACTCTGTTAAGAGCATCTTGTGAGCTTCCAAAAGAACTTGTTCTTCTATAAGAGATTATTATAAATGTCAGAGGCATATTGAATAAAGTTGGTTGAATTTTCACTGTCTGTGTTGACTCTCAAGATACAGCAATATCTTTTCATAAGGCTCCCATTTCCTGAGAATTTTACTTACAGATACGTGAAAATTTACTGGAGTTTCATTGAAGTGAAATTACACAACAAATTGAAAGTTTGTCATCAAACTGTGTGATACTGGTTGTTTCACAATCTGTTAAAATTTCATTGTGTTCAGAGAGTCGTACAGAACGTCATATATCCAGGTTAAGAACTGAGAGCTCTACTTACAGGGAAATGCATTATGCAAAATTAAGTCTTCAAACTCCATATTTCATTTTGCACCCAAGACAGAATGACTGTCACAGAAATATTTCAGCCAGTATAATACTTCTTGTAGCCGCCATGTTATATGTAAGTCTGTTTAAAGATGACTGCAAAAAAAATGATGGAATTTCTGCTGTGGGTAAAAGTCGTCTGAGTACCTTTTTTGTATCATAAATTGTTCTCTCTTTTTTTAAATTTTTTTAAAAAAATTTTTATTTTTATTTTTTTCTGGTTTGTTTTTTGTGTTTTGTTTTTGTTTTTTTTACAAAAACCTGTATTATTCTCCACTGAATTATCCACGGAAATGGAAAAGTAAATTTTGATTAAAGATGATATTAATGACCTTTGTCAGCTACTCATTAGGTATATCCTCTTGAAGGCAAAGTCACTAATAGGGTGAGTCACTATTAGGGTGAATATCTTATGCATACTTGGGTATTCATAGGATGGGTTCAGATTCTGGTCATGGGCTCTTATGGCACTGTGTCTTGTCATTTTCATGTAAAGAAACAGACAGTGGTTCATATATAGGGATCTGAATGCTTTTGAGATGCTTATGATTGGTAAATTCCTGACCTAATAAATGACATGAAATTGAAAATACAGCCTAGTTAGATAGTTGTGCTTAATCATATGTGAGAAAAAAAATATGCTTGCCACACTTACACATATTCAGTTATAATGACTACTTTACAATTCCACAGCTTGCAGCTTTTTCATCATTGAACTATTACAATAGTCCAAATGATAAACTACTCTATAATATGTTTTAAAAGAAGTATGATAGAATGTTTTGACCCGCATGTTCTCTTATATTAAAAAGAAACAACTTTGAGATAGAACAGAAAAGCAACTGGTGCTTATAATTTTTCCTCATTTTGCAGAAATTAATAACTTATTTAAATTAAAAATAATGAACTGAAAGGACTAAATTCATGGGATATTTTAGCAAAATAGTTTCCTTGTTGATTCTAGAACTCCCAAGTGTCAAATTAAAAGCTCATGTATTCCCAGAAAAATAAAAAGTTACAGGCTATATATAGTTGCATCCTCCTTGTGGAGGTTGAATAAAGAAAAATTTATTCCAAGAGGAATAAATCATCCTCTTTGACATGTAGATCACAAACTATTTTCTCTCCCACTGTCCCTCTTTGTACCTGATACTGAACTAATGCACAACACATTCCTAAGGTTCTCATACTTAGCTGTCATGAAGATTTTTATGATGCTACAAGAAAGGAAATTTGACTCTTATATTTATGTGTCATTGACTGTTTAACTTACTAAGTTCTAAGTTCAATCTTTTATAGCTTTTTTAAGACTTACCACTCAGCTCTCTTCTTGTTTGACTAAGAGTTATCTACAGATTTTAGGGGAGTGGGAGAAAGAGGAATGGTAGGAAACAAGCCACCCACTTATCCATTTAAACAAGACGTGACTGAAAGTATAAAAAAATAATGGAAAACAGTTTGTGTCAGAAAACAATTAAAGACAAAGACTTCAAAATTCTTCTGGCTTGTTGGCAACAACTTAAAATCAACTCTTTAGAATATTATAACTCTATAACATTATTATAATACTGTCAGATTCTTATAATATTATAATTTGATCTGTTTTATAAACCAGATGCAGACATGTTTTTCCAAGAAAAACTGAAATTTGTTTTTTTAAAGCCAAAGATGATTTTTTCTGCCTTGCAAAAAAAGATCCTATGACAGTTTCATAATAATGTGCTTGTAATAGTTAGCTAAACAACTTTTGTTTGGTTTTTCCCTCAGGTATCAAAAAGTACTTAAGGGTACAACAAAATACTCAGCAGAAAAGGAATTATTTTTAAATGTAACAAACAGTAACAAGGCATCAAAATCTATAAAATGAAAGAGCTCTCCATGGAGATTTGCAGCTGAAACATTGACTGGGTCAGATGTGAAAGTTTAAGTGGCTGTTTTGATACCTTTGGGCACACAGCTACCAAAACCCAAATCTCAAACTTGTAAGTTTATAACTTGGCTCTTCAGAATAAACAATCAGTTCTGAAGATGACACAATGCTGAAAATTCAAGTCAGCTATAAATCATCACAAAATGTGGCTGGAAATTAGGGATAACAATAGAGTGTGAAAAAAATTTTGTAACCATCCATTTTTATGCATATGTCAAAATACTCTGACATGCATAATTATAAGTATTTTCCTCTGGAAAGATGGGTTTACTTTTCCCCTCTCTCCACCTTTGTATTAGTCTTTAGGTTAGTCTAGAAGATTGATTGTTTTGTTAGAGCTATTAATTATGCTAATTGCTCTCAGTTTTGTATGTTTAGAGCTCATCAATAGAAGAAGAGAGAGATAGAACAAAAATCTTAATTCAGAATATTGGAAATTTCAGAGCAGCATACTACACTTCTACTTTAAAAAACATATTTACACTATAATTTTTGAAATTTTATTTTAACAATCTGCAAAACGTTAATCTAATTTGCTAATCAATTAAATAAAAATTTTAAAAAAATCTACACTCATAATAATTTTAAATTATAGCTTTATTATCTACACCTTAAATTAATCTCTTCTGAAAAACTAAGATTTGGAATGAGGGAAAATTCAGTGGAAGATCCAGTTTGCCATGTGCAGAGCTGTGTTTTTCATCTGAGGTTCACAAATACTTCCTAATTTGCAATATATTCATATAGTTAACAACAAACAAAACCCTATGGCAAAGTGGGAATTGAATGACAGTAACAGTACAGAAAGAAATTCTGAAATTATTGCCTCTGTAAATGACCCTTCCTACTTAGTTGCATCAACCTATTTAAAATTAGAGCTTTTTAATTTTTCAGAACTGATTCCCATATTTTTACTATAAATTGAAAATGTTTAGATGATTGTTTCTTATGATCCTAATAATTCATGCTCAAATAGGTCAGAGTCCTTTTTAATTGTTTATGTTCCTTAAACTTTATTTCCTTTCCTCCACACTACCAATAGGTAGTCCAAAATATTTGCTATATCTCATCTCATTCTGTTCAAACTCAGACAAAGCCCAGTCTGTGAGGAAGTGATACAGGATTAATGTGTCAGTAATTGTTCATCACCAGCTGACATGAGAAACAGCTGGACTGACAGAGTGATGGCAGACAAACTTCCCACTAAAGGAGCTTTCAGCTAAAAGGGATTAAGGCTCAAGCTAAGCCTCTGACTGCCTGACTGAGAATAAACTAAGGAAATTTACTTTCTTTGTGTAAATTTACATGTATTTTTTTTTTTCCAAAATAAATTTGTTTTGATGACTAAAAGTCTTCAGTGATATATTTTGAAAATGATTTGACCAACAGAACTGTTTTCTGGTAGAATCTCTCAAGGAAAGAGTCTGGCTGTTTACCTGCCATAATAAAAGAGAATCATTGATCTTCATCAGATCACAATGCCAATTATCCTGTCATGGTTGGTTTGTCAGTACCTGGGGTGAAACTGGCAAAAAACCTTTGGTATACTTTCAGGAAAATAGTTTATTTTATTGCATGAGCTTTCACTACTGTGTCTTTCCTATAAAACTTCTTAAAGGCAGAAAAGCTGTTAGTTTTCCAGTTTTTGCTACTAAACACATTTTACCCTGACTGAGACAACACAAATGACTAATTGAATGCAATAACTTAACTGCAACATACACTGATAATCCTTTTCTGAGAGAATTGCTTTAGTTGAAACATAAAACAATAAGGCCAAAAGAATAAAGTTATCACAACAAAAGGCAGCAGAGACTTATACACAAAAACATTGCTAAAGTAAAATATATATATAAATAGCATTTGCATTTCTTGTGCTTATTACAATTTAAGAGCTACATTATCATAGTAAGGATGTTCATAATCTTATCAAACTTTTATCATAGGACATATCATAATCTTCATGTTCAGGATCATATACAGAACCTAATCTTTGCAACATTTGTGTTTTAGGATGTGGTATTTCAACTAGTCATTAAAGTTGAGTGTGAAGAATTTTATATTTTTAGTTCATAACTTTTGCAATAAGTCAGTAAAAGAACTACAACCTTGCTCTGAACCAGAATTCCTTATCTTTAAGTTAAATTTCATCAAGCAGCCTGGTGAGCTATGGTATAGGTTGCATTGATTTCTATCAGACAAAAATGCCTAGAAATTCTAAAATTGAAATAGAGTAAAAGACTTTTTTTTTTTTCCAGAAAGCAAAGACAACATATGTAGTGGGGAGTACAGGAACAGGAAAAACATCTGACAAAGGTTAAGCACACTATAACCACACAGTACAACCCTTTTTGGTAGTTTCTTTTAAAAAACAAGTGCAATCATACTGTTTAGATTAAAACTTGTTAAAATCTTCCCTATAAATTGCTTGGAAGACAAAAAATTGTTTCAAATTGCGCAAACAGCACTCAAAATCGCTTGATATTTGATGTATATATTTGTGACTGACCAAAATGAAATATGTCAGTGTGTGTGCACTTAGGGCCCAGAGTAACAAGGAGAGAAAACCACATTTATTATAGAAGACATAAAGCTTAAAAAAAGAAGCAATTTTATGCTCAGGGCATCTTCATATGTGAATGGAGTAATTTTGCTCACAACATGCATCCTATATTTTTCATTACCTTGAAAATGACAGACTTTATTTTTATAGAGTACGTTTTAAGAGTCTGTATAGTAGATAGTTATGAAGCATCAGAGTTGGTCCTCAATAAAATTATGTTCCTAAACAAAGAGGATATTGAGTCCCATAAAAAAGATACAGGTGTATAATTATTAACTCACTTTTCAATAATATCATTCTAGTTTAGTATTTGTGTATTTTACAGTACATCTTCCTTACAGTATTAAAAGCAATATTACATGTACTGAACAGAGAATGTCTGATTATGTTGATAAAAAGATAAATCCAGGTATAGAACATATGGAACACACACAAAACCCCCACATACTATGAAAATTTTTAGAATAGGTGAATGCAGCAATAGTAGTTAAAGATAACTTGGAAGAATAAAAGGCATAAACTATTTCAAGAAGAAAAGAAAGTGAGTGTTACTTTCAATAGCAGGAATAGATCTTTGAACTCGATAGTGAATATGAGAAGAAAATTAATGGGGGCATTCAGAGACAAATGAAAAATTCTCACAGACCCAAAGGGATATATGAAATAAAATAAAATATATAGAGATATATAAAGCAAAATTTCATCTAGTTTGAGGGTATAAGGTGTGAAAGAAGAAAGACAAATTCAATTACATTTTAAATTAAATTTTTAATTTAGCATACACTTTACTATTTTTGTGCTCTGAATCAGAACATACGATGTAGGTACTGCCAGGGTTTCTGAACTGTTATTAGAGTATAAAACTGTAGCAGTAAAGTCCGACTGTACAACCAAGTATTTGTCCAACTTGTGAGACAGCATCCAAAAAGATGAAAAACAATGGTGAAAGCCATGTGCTTTAAGCTAGAGATGTGTCCCTGCTGTCTTTCTACACTATGCATGAGGTGACCCCAAAATGTTCAGGCTTCTAAGTGACAGTTTCAAACTTCTCAGTTAAAATCAAAATAAGTACTCTCAGGCCAACAGTTAAAAGATGTATTTAAGAAGAGAAAGGGAGTAAAAAATTTAAAAGAGAGAAAAAAGAAAAAAAAAACTAACTCAAAAACATAAGAAACTTCTAAAATGAACTGTGAAAGTGCACTGGGTAATTTGTTTAATTTATGAATATTTGTCACAACAGAGAGACTGAACATTTCATAATCCCAAAGAACACATAATTTTTCAATCCACAGCAACCAGCTTAGTTCCAAAATGTGCTTTCCAAGAGCTAAAAGAAAATTACCAACAGAACGCAAGATGTATCAGTGTCCATCACATGCTGTGGTCTTAGAGGTTCAGCTCTCAAGAAGTTAGCTGTAAAGCATGACAGAGGCAGCAATGACAGTATTAGTAGAGTTTTTATCTGACAGTTTTTTTATCTGATGAATGTAACTTATTCCTTTTCAGTCTTGTAATTTTTCCTGGGTGTTGTTTTGAAAGAATGTGTTTTTAATTTGCACTTCTTTGAGCAGCTTATTCAAACATGTTTTAGTGAATGGGTGGAGCATGAACTCTTCTCTTTTGAGATTTTTGCTATTCATACATAAATAAATGGCCACCTGATTCACAACATTCTTTTCCTGTCCTCAACAAGGTGGATAAAATGTTTAAAACAAGACTACAATATATACAGAAAAACTATTCCCCCCCCCCACTGCTATTTACAATGAGGAAGATGTCATTCCCACCCTGGAAGAAAGGGGGTAGAATGTACAAGGCAGATCAGAAAATACATTAGACACTTAGCTGGACAGTGGAAAAAGGTGTAATTCTATGACTCTGTTACAAGCTTGAAGAATCAATAGCTTGGTATCCATTGCCACAAACTAAAGGAAGCTAGCAGAATCTGAAGATAAAGCAGAAAAAAAGATGGGAGATAAGTGAAAAGATAAAAATAACTGCCTTAGGATGAATAGAAAAGCACCAGTAAATCTATAGAAGAACAACATTAAATAATATTGCAGATAATATTAGGACAAGACATAAGGCAGTCATAAACGTTGGACTTAAAAGACAAATTTATGAGCAATCAAAATGCAGTCAATATGGCAGATATTAGAAATGAGTACAGCAAATAATGAGACAGAAATCAATAAGGAAGAAAAAGAATTCAATCTGACAGGTGATAAGACACTAGGCAAATGAAAACCACTGAAAATTGTTCAAATTTAATGCGATTTTGTCACTTGTCTCATTTATAATTGGCAAAACCAAATCCTGAATACAGTCCTTTGCCTTCATGCCAAGTAGCTCTTAGAGATAGGCAGAGAGCTACCCTGTGAATTGAAAAGCTAAGAGTTATAACAGAGAATGAGGAATCTTCAAAGGCTATAGTCTGACACCTTTTATAATTAACTACAGTGTCATTCAATTAGAGCAGTATAAGGAGGAGGTCCTAGATAGAGAATGTGACTGGGTGAGACAAGCAACACATTTAAAGAGAAGTAGATAACATTTATAAAATAATATCTGGTACTTAATTTCAAGATTTTCCACACAACTTGACTTTTTTTTGACTCTGATTATCAGAGCAGTCTATACATTGCTCTAAATAAAAGATCTGTCACAAATATTTAAATTCTCAGTTGTTCTCTTCTGTAAATCACTTCTGTCACCCTTATGTACATTTAGTTTTTGTTAAAGTGTAGGTACATAAGCAAATGCTGGTACCTGCCAGCAAATCGATTTTCTTAGTCAGGAATAATTAGTCCAATTCTTATTTGGATTCAAAAAAAGGATAATCCCATGTATGATGAGTATGTGTGTGCACTTTCCTTAATACTAATTTCTCACTGAAGATGTCTACCAGGACTTTTATAAGCCCTACCTCCCACGGGAAGATTTGCTGTCACACAGTCACAAATGTGGGCAGAGGTGAATGGCAGCACACTGTACCCACTTTACAATCCTCTGCTTTTTATCACTCAATCTCAAAATAATGGGCTGAATTCCCTATAGGTATGGCATGAATATCTTCCCGAATGTTTGAGCAATTCTTAATAAAATGCTTCATACCTATAGAAACAACTTGAAGAAACTAATGACTCTAGTGTATTACTGAATGCAAAAAAAAAAAAAAAAATTAAAACATCTACATTCTTCCGACTGTTTTTAAGTGGGTCATATGGCAGAAAGCACTGGGAATGGGAGGGATATACAAATGCTGAAAACACCAGCTATAGTGATGGCTAAGCTACACATCCAAGTACTTGATAGGAAGAAGAGAAAACAGAATTCAAAATATGCTGTCATTAAGTTTACATATCTTTCTTCACCCTGTCATACAAAGAATCCTGTTATTCTATCATTTGAAACCTGCCTGGAGACTGGAGAATACAATGCACTTGAAAAATGGACAAGGAAAATAGATTAAATCACCTGACATGTCTTTGACCTCTCTAGTTCTCACGTCCAGTGACTTGTAGGACTTCTTGACTGCTTGAAAATTCTATTGACTTCACACATTCCATAGGTCAAAAGCCCAGGAGTACTAAGGTTCCTTATTCCTCTTTTATCTAAATCTCCTATCCAGCTGCTCCTGCTGTAACTGTGTTAGTGATGAATTTTGCTCAGGTGACAAACTGCCCTGGGGTTGCTGAAGAAATACTTAAGACAGCCTGTTTCGGGCATTCTAAACTGTGTCTCAAGCATCATCTCTTTCCCACAGTTAGGCTCCTTTACCACAATCTTTATTCTTTTTCTTTACTTTGAGCATACTACAGAAAACCTCCAGTAAAACCTGAAAAGTTGACTATTTGAACTTGCCCTTTTTACAAGATTCAGAGCTTATGAAGAACCCCAAAGTGCTGTTTCTAAGGATGGTTTTTATTATTGCTAATCTCATTGAACTGCCACACTAAAATAAACTCTAAAAATAAATTATTATTCTGTTAACCCTTTTGTCAATCAGCTTTATCATAATAAACTATTTGAATAAGCCAAATTTATTAACTACTTTCATGGTTCCACCATCCAAGTGGTTCTGTTAACAACTGTAACTGTGTTTTCATGAATTCTCTGTGATTTATTAAATATGAACTACATGCTGGAAAGAATTAGAATACCCATCTGTTTTTCTTTTGACTTATTTATGTAACAACTGCCATTTGCAAAATCCACATTTTCTTCAAGCAAAACACCATTGAAAACACCAGTCTTCAGTGCATCTTCTGGATATTAAGTGCTTTTAGTTAGCTGAATAAATAATGGGGTTTTTTTCTTTTGCAAATATGTTTCTCTTAGGAGGAAGAGCTAATAAGGAATACATACTGGTTTGTTGATAGCCTGTTCATTACTGACACTCTAAACAAAGCCCTGTTTCACTACATTCAGGAGAAACTATGTGTAAACGAGGGCACCCTATTTAGAAATCAGAATATTTTTCGCCTGTGAGAACTCTACCCAAAGGTTGATTTGTTTAATGACTTCAGCCCAGGACTACTGCCTGTTTGATTTTCTCCTGTGACTCTTACAGGTGTACACACATCCATTCAGCAACCCCTGTGATGTTAAGTCTGTTACCAGGGAAACACTTTTCCTCATATGGCTTAGGTATCCATTATCTGTACCAGGTATTCCATCCCTATGGCAATAGCTTCCACTTTTCACCACACTAAGGTAGATTTAAATGTTCCTCCTACTTAACCTAATAGAGCAATGCTTACCATAGCTGTCCACTTTAATCATGTCTGTGGCTGGCAGCAAGTAATCTCCTAAAAGCAGAACAATACCAGGACAGTGAATGCATGGAATAGATGTCTCAAACTGTATTTTGTGTAGCACTTGCTGCAATAATGAAGGACTCTTTGGTGTGAAGAGCAGAAAAACATCCTGATCCAAAAGAGTTTCTAAATAGTATACAAGACAGTGATGACAACTACAGTATTCATGTGGTTTGTAAGGAAAAAAAAAAGTCTAAAATTATTTGATTGGTCACAGCACTTGTGCTTAAATTGCTTAAAAGTAAAACTTCATTCAATTATCTACTGAAGAGATAGTGCCAATATCACAAATCAGTGTTAGATTTTGGTGTCTGCATTTGCAGATTAGAAAGTGCTCATATTTTCGCTTTTAAGTTTAGACAATGTCCACATAGGAACCTAACACATCAACTTTCAGTACAGTGATAGAATATGAGTAAACCTTATCTTAGAAAACAAGTAATGAAAAAAAAAAAAACTCAGGTTATTTATCTAAATGATTAGATAAATTAGTTAGTGTGGCAACTTTAACTTCTATAAGAGCATTCTTGCTCTGTGCATTTCTAGTCTCTGTTCAGTGCATGGCTCGGAGTAAGTAGTGTATGATGTACCTTTTCCAAATACTTTCTAAGCATATTGAACACATTATGTCTTACTTTTTTAGAAGTACAGCTCTTATGCAGCCAGTTCCCAATTAGAAAATGAAAATACAATGTGTTCCATTTCAAAATATGTCAGGTGTGAAAATAATGTATCTACAATTAACAGGGCCTATAGTGAGGTAAATTCATTTCTGCACTAGATTTTTAATACACACATTATGTATATTGAGTGATTTAGCATAATAAAAATATATAACTTCAATACTGCTATTTCTTTCTTTTCTTCTCCAGCATATTCTTTAAATGACCCAGAAGGTTTTTTCCATGTTATTTGTTTCCTTATTTGTCTTTAAATGAGAAGATAGGGGAAAACAAAAATTTTACCCTCTGGTGTTCCAAAGAGGCTGTTGCTTTTCAGTCCTTTATAATACCAGTCTTTTAAAAACAGTAATTCTAAGATTTCACTCCTGTGTTCTACAACAATGTATAACCTGTATTCTACAATATTCCTTTCCTAATGAAGCAGTTGGTGACTCCTAATCCTAGATGACCTTGAAACTCTGTTTGCTGTACAAAGAAAGCCTTAGTCTACTGGTCCTTCTGAATATGGGTTTCTTCAACAGATCCCTACCACAATAATGTCTTCTTTACTGTCTTCTTTCAATATTCAGACACCATCAGCACTTTGAACAGTGAAGCAGATTCATATTTCTTTGATATGATCTGCACTTTTTAAATATTCTGAGAGAGATTTTTTTTATCAGCACCATTATCACCTGAATAATCACCTCAATTTAGTCTTTTTTATGCTGATTTATTTGTCATTTTACTAATGAACTTCTGGTTTCTTCTCTTTGTTGCAGGTATTTTTTCCAACAGCATATGGACTTTTAGACCAAGTATATGAATCAAAAGCATATGAAACTTTTATGAACAGTTCTTCTCAATTCTTTATTAGATTTCATAATATTGTTGATTTCCACCTATGGTCATATGCATCTGGTTTGATTCATAGATCATTTTAATTTACATTATTCTTTCCATTCAACACATAACAATTATTTCCTATAAGTAGTCAGTCAACCTGGACAAATTGCCCAGTGCATTCTGTTTAAAAATCAATTGTGTGACAGTAAAATAAAATAAGTAAGATTGAGATTCAGCTATTTGCTTCAGTGTAAGTTATTAGACTTAGAGTATGTCACAGTCTGCTTATCACTTTTTGTCTAAGCTGCACATAGAATCAGAATGACAGTTCAGTAAGACCATTGAGCCAAAGATTTTAAGTAATAGCTTTGATATAAGTCTCAGTACATTCTACTTTTATATTTGTAGGCTAGTTCTCTTAATTCACAAATATTTTTAAAAGTGAAATGGAACTTGTATTTCATCTGCAACTTACTTTTTAACTGGATTTAAGATAATTTACTAGCTTACATTTTCTTTTCCTTGGTATCATAAATGGCCTTGCTTGTAAGGGATCATAAAGATCATCTTGTTCCAAACCCCCTGCCATGGACACCTTCCAACAGACCATGATGCTCAGAGCCCCATCCATGGTGGATTTGAACACTTCCAGGGAAGAGGCACTCTATCAAACTATTCAGACTACTCAAGATTTGAGTTATTCAGGCTTAAGAAATGCTGCTGAGTTATGAGTTATGAGCTGTGAGTTAAAGCAAGCAGACTAGATCAGGAAACTTGATATATCACTATTGTATTGAAATTTTTTTCTTATTTAACAGTTGTACAAAAGAAATCTTATATTTCAGCTTTTTAATATTGATTTGAAATTTTATATAAACAAATCAACATTTTGAAATATTGAATACTTAAGCTTAACTTTGCAAGTACTTTCTTTAATTGGTTACTAATGGAATAAAGTCCTGAAATGGAAAGGGGTAATCAAGCAATTAGACACTAGTAGCATAGTTTCAAAGTTCAGGTACAAATTTGGTTTGGCTTTCAGAGAAAACAATTTAGTTTAAATTACTTGCTTTACTTTGATGTTGTGCAGCTCCATATCTGATAACTTTTATTTAGAAATAGACCTTTTAAGACTTCACCTTGTACTGTATATTTAGGAATCTCTTAATTAGGAGTATACATCAAGTTTTGTTCATTATCTGAAGAGAAAGTGACATTTAAAAAACATCACTGGTTTAATATTGTGGCAACAAAACACAGAATTAAATAAAATTATGCTTTTAATACCTACAGACTGCTTTTTTCTATAAAGTCTGAAGCTGTGAATGTCAATAGTAGTTGACAGTAATGCATAACTTCTATAGAACACGTTATTACCTTGGTACAGTTTTGAAGTATATTTTCTTGTGACACAAACTGTTTAAAGATGTTTTCTGGATTCTAATGTGTCCTGCTACACGTAATGCTTAAAAATCAGCAATAATATTGTACATTTTCTAGAAAATCCAAATACCGTGTGAATTTTCAGGTGTTTCACAGCTAATTGCAATGATGTCATGGATACTGTAGACTAGACTAGAGTAGAATACAATTGGATATTTTAGTTGGAAAGGATCAACAGCATTGATCTAGTCCCTGTGCCTGACACCAGAACACCTCCCCCAGCACCTCTGCTGCCATCCACAACAGGGATGTCTGAGATGATGCTTCTCCATGAACCCCTAAGGCTCTTTTGCTGCTCCTTGGACGTGGTGAGTGTCAGACAAGAGGCTCCCAGCAGCATCTCTGTGCTAGGGACCCTGCTGCCACCAGCAGAATCAGGAGAGTGCTGGTGACACCCAACAGAGCCATCCCCTCAGGGGCACTCCCAGGAGCTCACATTCCTCGGGCAGCAATGTCCCTTCCAAAGCCTCTGTGTCTCCAGCAGCCTCAGGAACACACCAGGTGTGTCTGCACTGCCCCAGGAGGTGCCTCTCAAAGACAGCATGAGCTCTCCAGGGGTGGTGGGAACCAGCCAAGATGGTTTTGGCAGTGGACCCAGGCCTGGGAACTCTGATGCACTGGTGCAACAATTCCCATCTGAAAAGTCTCCTCACTCTTACTGCCTGAGGAGCTTCTCCAACCAAAGTGTTTCTCAGACCATCTGCAGCATCAGAAGTGCAGGTAAGCCCAATCCTTAGGCAGTCCCAGTGATGCAGGTGGGGTGGTGCAGCAGAGAGCTCCTCTGGAGCCCAGACAGTCCTGACAGCTCAGCAGGGTGTGACACAGTGCCCAGTGCTGCTGCTCAGCTTCTCACCTCACACACTGAGCCACTGTCCCTGTCCCAGACCTTCTGCTCCCTACAGCAGCTGAATTACCACTGCCTGCAGCTCTTGGGGACACAGAGAGTTACTCTACTCAATTGAAGGAGCAAAACTAAGGATAAGAAAAAGGCAAGAACCAAACTTCAGGGCTGACCAACACTGTTAAGAATATAGTCCAAAAGCCTCTTAAACACAGAGAGGCTTGGGGTATCACTCACTTCTCAAGAGAGGCTGTTCCAGTGCATCACCATCCTCTCAGCAAAGAGATGCTTCCAGATGCCCAGTCTGAATCTCCCACGGTGCAGCTTTGAGGCATTCCCACGTGCTCTGTCACTGGATCCCAGGGAGAAGGAATGAGTACTGGATTTCAGCACAGACCATGATGTCAGATGGTCTGGAATATCCCTTTGGTCAGCTTGGGTCAGCTGTCCCGGCTGTGTCATCTCCCATCCTCCCAAGCACAAGCAGCTCTCTCTGCACAAGCCCAGCTCAGCAACAACAAAAACATCTCTGTGTTATCAGCCCTGTCTCCAGCACAAATCCAAAACATAGCCTCACATCAACCACTGTGAGACAAATCAACTCAACTCCAGTCAAAATCACCCAACTGAACAATTTTCAAAATACCTAGACAAGAAGAAATATAACTGATTTGCAAATTCAGTCTTTTGGAGTTAATAACAAATGCCTAATTCCTAGTGTTGTTCATCCACTCAAAAGGTATCTTGACATTATCTGAAAGATATGAGGCTTAGTAGCATCACACGAAATCATTATCAGCATTAACAAACAAAGAATATTCACTCATGTTTTGCAAAAGTTGGAGGGAACACCAGAATCTGCCATTCTAAAATGTGGTCGTACCACTGAAGAGGTGCTTACTCATACTGGAGACAAATTTCTGCAACTTTTTTTTTTTTTTTCTCTTTTTTTTTTTTTTTCTTTTACACAGATGTAAGAAGATGGAAAGGAGTTTTGCAGTGCTGAAGTTTTTCATGAAAACTGAGCATAGAGAAAATTATATTATGCTTAGTGCATGAGAGATGAGTGAAGTGTGGCACAGTCTTAAAAACTGCAGCCTGTGTTTGAATATCTTCTTGTTAAATTGAGAAGATGAAGACTGATTTAAAAAGGACTGCACTGAAGTTGAAGTTTCTTTCTGATTGTTTGATATAGGTTTATTATTTGGTTTTTTGGTAATTTGAAACACTATTCTTACAGATTAAACTACTACAGAACCCTAAGTGAACTTTTTATAGAAACAAACAAATTCGTAAAGGATTTGAAATTTGCACATTTAGATGCTTCAGTGAAGTTTCCTGGTCAAACATGAAGTATTTATGTCTGTCTTTTGGATGTAAATTTACATTTCTCCAAATTTCTGCAAGGCCTCATGGGATTTGCAGTCTAGACTAGGAAGCCAGATCTTAAAAAGAGAGTTATGACATAACCACATGTGTTAAACCTACTGGAACATTGCAGGAGTGTTCAGTAGTATTGATATTCAATTAATTTGCCTTGAAATAAAATAATTAATTCAGTGTGTCTACAGTTTTGTAATATTTTAATGATTTCAACACTTCAGTGCAAATAGATGTAAAACTGAAACTTTGAATGTAGATTGGCATAGAAATTACAGAAAGTAGTTTCAGTCATATTTATGTCACAAACATTACTAGAAAATTATTCTGTAGATTTCTTTGTCAGGAGACAGATAAGTTTGATCAATGTAGAAATCATAATGAACGGTATTTATGCACTGAATTACCTCAATGCAAAATTAAACATAAGGGGCAGAGGCATGCCTATGGACTCCATGAAGTCATGTGGCTCTCATTGGGACAGCACTGACTTTAGACAGCACCAGCACTCCATGCTTTCCTTTACAGTACTTCTCTCTGCAACAAATTGGAAAAGAAGATCCATACAGTTCTAATAACTGCTGCAAGTCAGGGGTGAAGAAAGGGGAAAAGAAGGACAGGCAATTGGTTATACCTGCATCCAGAACTGGTGACAAAATTAATGTTAGCAGATGATGGCCTTGGTGGTGGAGGTTGTGAGGCTTTTAAAATTTATCTTCAGTTATGGCTGCTCTTGTAATTAGGTTTCAGTTTGAAATAGTGACATTTCACTCTCCATTGTTTTAGATGGGAAAACAATTGAGTAGTTAAGGAAAATTACTATCACGGCTTTGCTCAGACTTTGGACACAGTAGATTACTTGAAAAAGAAAAACAGATGCAAGCAATGCCTTTAGACGCACATCTGAAGCCTACTTACAGAGTGGGCTGAAGATCTCAAAGAAAGGATTAAAAAAATTATCCTAATTCTCTGTTAAATCTTTGAAATGCAGAACTGGGACCAGACTTTTAAACAGAATGGAGATGGATGCCTGCAGAGAATTTTTCGAGGGCTTAAATAAGATTCAGATATCAGGTGCTGCTGAAATACCAATTAAGTATATAAAATCTTTTAAGAATTCAAATTATTTTAAAAAGCTGGCTTTATCAGCATATTCTTTTAAAATCACTAAAAATTAGTATTATGAGCTTGGACTGCTCCCTTTACAAAGAGTTCAATTATATTATTTTCAGTCCTGAAGATCCATTACTCTGTTCTTAATGAAGATGTGCTCTTGGTCACGTATCTTACCACTTTAGGTGTTATTTTAATACATACTGAACATATAGGTCAGTGGTTTAGAATGACTTATTTGCTACCCAGAATCAAAAAGAATTTTTACACAGAAGTCATTCATTTTTTGTATTTCAAGTGGTGCCAAAACAATCAGGTTTTCCTTTAAAAGAGGCTTCTCATTCTGGGAATTTGAGAGAGATCTTTTACTGACCTGTGGCTTAGTGCATCTAGACAGTCCCACAGCATGAAGACTAAGAGCTCTGAGCCTTGTACAGCAATAACTTGATGTCGTGGCCTTTTCTCATGTGAGCAGCTCTCCTGTGTGCAGAAGGAGAGCTAACACTGCTAGAGACATGTGCAGAGATGGTCAAAGTTTTGTTGGAATGGAAAACCCGGCCAGGTCCCCACACTACATGGATGTATTGTACAAGAACAGAGCATTTTAACAGCTCACAGTGTGGAAGGGGAAAATTTCACACCAGAAGCCATCTCAGAGCCAGTTTTACCTCTGCACTGATAGCTCTCCATGATGCTTCATTATTCAGTATAAATGGAATAACATGATTAATCTGCCATGTCTCTACTACTGTTAGCATAGCTCAGAAATGGTTAAATGGGCAGCTGCCATGCTTGATATCTCGTCTCCCAAGAAAAAACTTGAGGCACAGAAGCATGGAAAGCACTTAATTTTGCTTTCTCCTTTTCCCTTTCTCTTCAAACATAGCTTTTACATCTGTTCCAAAACATGCATGACTGCTGTATAGATATACTATTACTTAGCAACTTACTTTCTCAGAGGAATTTCTAGCATTTCATATCACTCAGTAAACAGTGTTAAAAAATATTATGAAAGCAACTTTTTTACACTAGCTTTTTTCTCTCCTTATATCCATCTCCTTTGTTTCTTTGTGAATTCTAACACAATTCATGTTTTACACAACAAAGTTTAAGTTTGAGCAGAAAAAAGTACACAACTTCTGAATTAGCATACTTTTGTATATAAGATATTTTCTCTCATCTTCTATAGAAAATTAAATGAAAAACAGAGAGTACAAGAAAAGTGAAAGCTTTCTCTAAGAAACATATGGTAATACTGGTTGAAAGCTTAGTTAATATATCTTTCCGATCAATATGCTAAATACATAACAGAGGTACTCCTTTATTTTTTACTGTAGTAGTAAATAATAGGCATATATACAGCTATTATTACTTCTTGCACTGAATTTCCATAAAGGAACTTCCATCTGCTAGGTGTAATATAAAAGAGGACATCAAGGGTCTCAGTTTCCTGAGCAAACAAAGATGATTCAAAAGCTTTTTCTTGTTTATCTTCCAAAAACTTCTAATCACAGGTCAGTTTAAACCAAGCTGAGAAAATGAAGATGGCAAGTTCTTGTAAATTTAATGAAATGTTGAAGAAAAACTGCCAAGAAACTGGGTTGTTGCTTTTGAGCCATAAGAGACTCTGCACATATTTTGTGTTCAGAGGAGGCTCAGTAAGTGTATTAGCCCATTCAAAATGTACACATGCACACGTGTTTATGCAAAACACACAGTCATAAACCCAGGGTAGTGTTCCCTGACTGACTAAACTCATAAAAGAGTTGTGGAATGTAAAGAACATATCAATACAAGCACAAATCATTATATTCAAAGATGAAATGCAATGATTTGCACATACAATGCTCCTGCATTTTCTGTGTTGCAGAAGTTTTTTTTTTAATAGGGGAAAAAAACCCAAAACATCCTAGGAGTAAACAGCGAGTAGAAATCGTGGCACAAGGAAGTAATCACATCATTCTTCAAGCTACACTTGACTGCTAGACACCAGTTCTAAATCCACCTCACATGATTTCAGCTTTACACACTTTCCAAAAGATGTACATTTTTTCATATTTCTGCAAGTACAACCTGGAAAATGCTTCAGAAGCAAATATGCAGCTCTGCATGCTTTGTAAGGATGAAAGTCACACACTTTGGCAGTAGCAGAAATATAACATCACTCATCATGGCAATAGTTTTCTTTCATCCTAGCTTTAAAATGAAGTCTTTAAAAAGTTACAAGATCTACCTTGAATGTAAAGATTGAATAACTCTTTTTTCTAGTAAAGTAAACATATAAACAAACGTTGCATCATCAGTTACTACTGGTTTATGCTTAAAGTTCTGTTAGGTATAGAAAGATCTTTAATGCTTTCATTATCCCTTGATGACTAAATTCTGTGCTGTGAACCAAAGTAGCCACAACATTTAAAATGTTAGTCATATACTGGGAAGGAGTGACCAAGTTATCATAAAATAGAGAATAAAAACAATTAAAAAAACAATTCCACATACTGTCAGTTTGGCAGAATGGGAATTAACAGGTAGGAAGAGCTAAACTGAAAGAAATCTGTGCATGATAACCTGAGAACAAAGTGAGCAAGCAAAACTCCCCTACTGTGTGGAGAGGCATTGATAAGCTGTGTATTCCTTTTAATTTCCTTCACTGTTCTTATTCCTTTACTAGGCCCCCTCCTTTTGACTATTCTGCCTTTTCTGTTTATTTTTTCATTGTACTTATTCATGCAGTGCCATTTCAGAAATGTCAGTTTCAGACCTTGCTACAGGTGACCTTGACTGTGGCTCTGTCACTGAAGAGGATGGTGAAGCTTCAGCTGGAGTCTCAAAGTATTGCTTATATGCTGTGACATTTTGTTGAATGCTAAATTGTTAAAGGTAGGTGTGTGTCTGAATGAAGAAATTGATTTAAAATAACTGAAAATGAGACTAAGACAAAAATTAACATTTGTACATGGATTGTTTTGCATAAGCAGTTACTTTTATTATTATTGGATGATATTGTTATTATTTGGTCTTGAGTGAGATACAATAGTTCACCCTACAGAAATAAAGGTTAAGTAGAGATGGAGATAGGAAAGTCCAAGTGCTCTTGTGGCTTTGATGTGAGGATTGACAGGCTGCATTAAATTCTGAGGGACAGCCCATCAACAGACTTGCAACGGTGAGAATTAGTAACACACACAAAGAAATTGAAAATTTTCCTGCTGTCATTGAAGAGGGTAATTACCTGCTCAAAACCAACAGACTAAATGTTTTGTCACCCTGTGGAAAATCTTCTTACCATGGAAAAAAAAAGGAAATACCTCTGCTATGGTATTTTACTGTAACAGATGCATTACCAAACTCTCTCACTATGCTGAATTACACAGTAAGTTTGTAGGTAAGACTGCAATTTCCTCATTAGAGGATAGAAAAAGTAGATATTTAAAAGGAAATTTAGTGTACTTTCAGTGTACTCTTAGTGTAGCTTTCAGTGTACTTTTATATGTGTTCCCCTTGTGTGTCTATTTTCTGCCATCATAAGTCAAAATATTTGAAAGATTTTGTTTTTTTCCTACTGCATTACACTTTTTCAATCAATATATCCAATACCTTATTTTAAAAACAGTTCTTTAAATTGTTAAACAATCTGCTTTTAACTTTAAATTTCTCTCTTTTGTAATACCCTTCCCCCACAGTAGAAAAATAGTATGAATCAAATTATAGTGAAATAAAAGAGAAAAATGCCTTCTCATGATTTAATGAGAGTGATTTAAAACATGAATTAATGTTTTCCTTACAGAAGAGAGGAACAGAATCATACTAAAACCAATGTATTTAAATTATTGACTTATTTTTATCTTCTTTTATTCAGTAAGAAAGCATTAACTTTCCTTAGAAATAGTTGCTATATGATAGAAGGGGAACAAAATTGAAAAGAGGCATATGTACTTTCCACAAGAAAATAACAGTACCAATAACATCATCAGTTTTGAACTGAGAATAGTTAATTTGTTTGTTGTTTTTTTGAAAAAGATGTATAAAAGGTTTTTCTATAGAAAGATTTTATATATGAGGGCCTGAAATGCTGCTCAAACAACTCATACACTACTGTGTGGTTTTAGAATTTTTTTAAAGTTCCAATCTAGTTTTAATAGATTTTTGCATGAAATATGTATTTTAAACTTTTTCAAACTTTTAAACTTTTAACAACTTTTTTAAACCTCCCAAAAATAAAGGTTATTTCCTCGATTAGGCCAACTTAATTTTTGGCCCAAATTTGATATAATAAGCACACTTACAGCCACTTGTCTTTCTGAGAGAAAGGCATTAAAAATTACTTGTATGGAAAGGTCTCTCCTGTTTCCATCTTTGAATCCAGGTAAATGTTCATTCAGAACTGATCCCTTTCTAGTGAAAAAATATTTTACTTGTTCTTAGAGGTCAAGCATGAAGCTGAATTTTCAAAGGTAACATTAACAGAGCTGTTACTGTTTTCAGTAATGCAATCTAGTTGTGTTTTCAGAAAAGCAGTCTGGTGAAGAGACTTTCTTCTCTATAACTTGTGTTTATTTATGTTACTAAGTAGATTCAGATGTCTGTATATGCTCTACTGGTATTCCTTTCCCATGTGAAACAAAAAATGACAGGTCATAGAACTGCTACTGTTTGTCTACACCTACATTGAAATTCCTTTGCTTTTGTTTGAATTAAAATATTACGTTACAGGCTGCAGCTGAAAACTCTGTGTTCCTTGTCAAAATTTATTTTTCTTGCTGCTATTTTTCTTTTATTTTCTGCTTTTTCTTTTGCAATCTAGAAAAAAACCAAGCAAACAAAAAAAAAACAAAAAAAAAAAGAGGTATATTTACTTATGAAAAAATAAAGATAAAGGAAAAACTGTATTAAGAATTTTTACTTTATTTATTTATCAGGATAACCTGAAATGCTGCTCAGCCAAACAAAGTAATAAACTTCATGAAGACTGGCAAGATGCCTCTGTAACTTAAGGAACACAAGAAAAATAAATGAGAATGTTTGCTTTATTCTCTGTCTCTAGAAGCCAATGGTGAGGGTCAGTTGACTATTCAGTCAATGTAGTGCTGTTTTATTTGTACTAAGACCAAGAGAACTGCAAACCACAAGAACAGGGAAAGGGTAAAAATTCCTGTTGATCACAATGAAATAGGTCTAAACGAATGATTGTATGTGTAAATTCAAAATGGATTTTCACCTAAAAAGAACATTAACTAAATTGTGTCTGTTGAAACGAGAAAATAATTTTTTTAAAAAAGCTAACGGATCAATTTTGACCTTACAGGAGACAAAAAGTTACTACTGTTTCTGTGCAACAGATTTTAACACATGCACTAAGAGGCATGCCCATCATGAAAGTATTCTGCAATTAACAGAAGGAGGGATGAAATCAAAGAAAACACTTCTTCATGTGTTAGAAAAATGAGCGTAATAATATCTATAAGTTACATACGTATGACACAAAGGCCAGGCTGCTGTGCTTTGTTAAAATGCTGTGCTCTGCAGAGTTTTGTTTGTGAAGGGCCTGGAAAGCCACTGAAGACAGGCTTAATAAGAAAAAGGTGTGAAAGTGGAAATGCTGTTCTGGTAGGGCAGCAGCATGGGAGAAAATCAGGAAATAGGTCTGTGGGAGGACAACACAAAGGAAACTGGAGGGCAAGCAGAGGTGACTTTTTAATATTTTTCCCACTGGTTTCCCTGGGAGAAGCATCTGGACCAAGCTCCCTCCCATAACTCTTGCAGTGATGGGTGATGGTGGGTTTCTATGCTTGCAGCTGCAGACCAAGCAGGGTGTTCAGCAACCCACTGCTCTAGGGCAGTGGCTGGGTAGCAGGAGGGGCTGAGGTATGTGAAATAACATGCAGATGGCCAGGAAATTTGGTTATCAAGTTCCTCTGCTTTCCTGAAAAAAGTATTCCTTCTTTGTGAAGTGAATCTCCAGTGCCTTTTCTACTCCTCAGGGTGCAAAGACATGCTCCTCCTCTGCTCCTGGCAGTCCACCTGGCTTGTTTTTTTAATGGAAAATTGTCTTGTTAATCACACTTCTCTCTCTATTTGTATTAATTTTAACTTACTGACCATGTAGAATAAATATTAGCATGATTTATACAGCAGCATTTCCAAAATATATGTTTTGCTTTTGTGAAATAGCACACAAATCTGAATGAACCAAAACACATTATATCTTGGCAATTGAGGTAGATTAGCCAAAATTAATGAATACTTCTTTTTTTATTTATTTCCAACTATCTCATCTTCTTGAGCCAATAACCTTGAGATCTATCAGCAGTGATCTGGTATGCACAGTGCTGTCAATTTGCTGCATGCAAATGTTCTCTCTCCAGTGCTGTCCAGGGTTGCTATGGGTTGTGGCATCTCCTGGCATTTCTAGAGAGAAAGAGCAATGCCACTTCCTCAGTTCCTGGGGTAAAACTAGGAGATGACATTTATGAACATCATGGAGCATAAGTTTCAAAGTGAAGGGTGATGGAGGTGGGAGAAATAGTTGCAAAAATGTGGGCTGCAATATAATACAGAAGAGCCAGTGTGGAGAAAAGTAATTCAAGAGAAGAAGAGGGGAAGATTTATGTGCACTGTGAGGGTGCTGGTGGGGAAGGGAGAAATCTATTGCTAGCTGTTGGATCCCCACAATTCTTTTTCTGAATTGTATTTCAAATTAACTCTTGTCTAAGCTGGCTGCCAGGAACTGCAATAATGTGGACACTGGTAAGGTTACTTTTTTCACTTCAGTCCCATCTGAGATGGTCCTATACAGCTGAGTCCTTACACACTTCTCTGGTAACTCAAAGAAAATGCATCTGTGCTCTTCACACTGCAATTAATGTGTCAGTTCAGCTCTCAGCATGGATATCCCTGCATGGCCAAACCACTGCCAAAAGGAAATAACAGAGAGAGAGAGATAGATTCAGTTTCTTTTTCTCTCCTTTTTATTTTTTCTTTTTAAATTCATTATTATAAAACTCCCCAACCTATAAGCAGAGAAATAATAGACAGAAAAAAGGAAAATACTTTCATGTGACCATTTTAATGATAGTGGTGTAATGAAACACTGTTATGAAAATTACTTTAAAAGGTAGCAAGTGCTGTGAAAGTGAGTTTATATAAATATGGGAATTTGGGCTATATATTTTGTTTGGATTCCTGGGAATTGTCATGTTCATCTAAAAATGTTCTATATCACCTAATAATAAATCTTCTCCATGACTCTAAGCAGAGTCTGATTTTATGGCTGCTATGCAAAAGACAACAACTGTTTTACTTATTTCATAAAGTGATAATTCAAGAGAAAAAGAAAAAAGATAGTTTCCATCCTGAAAACTTACTTTGTCCCCATGTTCTCAAGTACACCTTCAAAATGAATAATTTTTAACTTGCAGAAGCCTCTTGTTATTAATTAAAGGCTGATTCTTCAAATATGCAAGCATAAAACTGTTAATTGTGTCAGCATGAAAATTACTTGTTGCAGGGCAGAGCTGAGAGACTAAGTGAAAATGAAGAAAAGAAGAAGGAAAATCCAGAGTGAATTTCATGGGAATTTAAAAGACTTCAGAGATACTTATGTGCGAATGAAAGCATTTAATTGTAAGTTGCCCTCAGTGATGGTAGCCAAAGCACGTTTGAATAAATTCCCCATTATAAAATGGGTAGATTTGTGTGACTTCTATCATGTAAAACATAGCAGGGACAATCTCTGGCCTGCATGGTATGCCACAGACCTTTTATTATGATGACTAATTGTGCACTGTCAATCTCCTTGGGCAGGGCTAGGTCCAGTCTTTGTGTCATATCCACAATGTAGGCAGAGTCAATCACTATATTTAGAGGAGGGTCTGGAAAACATTGAAAGGCCATAGTTATTGCATGTAACTCAACAACTTGAGGTGAACCCATTTTCAAAACCTTACAGTTTCTGCCATTAATTTTCTCCCTCCATATCACAATGGGTTTTCCCCTTTTTCCCAGACTCGTTGGTAAATACAGTGATATCTTTTAGGGGTATACGACTATTCAATGGTTTTAAAGATATTTCAGTAGTCCCACCTAATTACAATAATTTATATCTTGCTAGATGGTAGATAATCTGTCCTGAGAAATTTTGTAAAGCACTTTGTAAAGATGTGCTGTTGGCATTGCAACATTTGAATTGTTCCTGAGTTCCTGAGTCAAATTATAATTTTGGAAGGATCTTTGTCAGCCAATTGTAAAAATCTTTGATGGCATATAATGATTAGTTGAGTGATTACCTCAAATATGGTGAATGCTGTCCTTTTAGGTTGATGGGGTAGAAACACCCACTCTAAGACATGCAAAGCGTCAGACCCATTGCATGATAACTGTAGGATGGAAATCAACAATGATAATAAACACAGTAACACGTATTTCAGGGCACATCTGGTAGGCTTGCCTGTTTTGTCAGCCTGATATTAATTTTCTGGGGGAATTCAGACCAGGATCATCTTTTAGGATGAAAAATAAGGGTGCCAATTGTGATGTAGTCAATCCTATTTATACTACCCATGCATATTTATATGTATTATTTAAAGCATGAATTTGTGTTGAGAGTCAAATTGTTTGTGGCTGTACAGTCTGATCTTTGATTTTGAGCTCAAGATATTTCCAGAGTGGTTGTTGTTGCACTTTTCCTGGTGCCACTTGGAGCTGAAATGCTCTTAATGCATCAGACTTGGTTAAATTAATGAATTAGAATTAATGAATTTTTGGTTGAGGTTGCTATTCTCATCCATATAATGGTAGCAGTATGCCACCAGAGCCTTGGGTCTTTTGCACTGCTAATGTATTGATAACTGAGAAAACAGCACCTCCCCCACTAAGGAAATGCAAAAGCACAGCTACCTGGTAAAATAGAGAACAAAGAGGGAATGTTTTTAAATTATTAATTCTAAAGGATCTATTTCCTAAGCCTTGCTAAGAAGCTAATATCACTGCCAGGAATTATATATTAAAAAAATATTACTTGTTTCCTTAGTAAATATGTTTGAAGCAAGCATTTTGAAGTACACGTATGTCCTCCTTTGGTTCAGAAAACATCCAAGAGAAATAAGCAGTCCTAGCTCAAAACCACCCACGGCAAACCTTGCCTAATGGCAAGATACCAAAAGGTACCGCAAGCTATGATGTGCCAGTGGATGGTGAGGCAGTGTCTTTTGTTGCCAGTGTCTTTTCCCTGCACAAAGGCAGGAACTTTGTCAGCTGCCCACATTCTTCTGCTAAGGCTGTGTTTGGAACTCTGATGGCCTCTGGGTACAATTCCCTCACAGTGTGTCCGAAAACAATCCTTGCTCCTCCTGTGCCAAGCAGGCCACCTGAGAATGCAGGATTTGTCTGTGGCCAAGAGGCCACCCTTGAAATTTCCAACTTCAACATCACAAGGGAGTATGTTGAAAGCGAGTTACAGTGCAGTGAACAAGCCCTTTGTATCATCGTCCAAGTCCTTTCAACTTCTGTGTATTTTCAATCAATGATGCAACTCACTCGTGGCAAATAGCAGCCTTTCTAGATCAGAGGATATTTCTCTGGGAATGTAATTGTTTCAAAGACTGTTTGAATGGAAATCTGAAATAAGCTTCACCCAATATTCCATTGCTCAAAAAGAGGTTACAATGACTGCTTTTCTATCTGTTATGGTGCTGAGAGATGAGAAACTTAGTACTGAGAATACTTTCTCTTTATTCATTAACAATGTTGCCTAATTAATGTTCACAGAAAAACAGGTCATTGGAAAGATCATTTTTGTGGTAGAGACTACATCCAAATGAAGATGTTTCTAGAAAGAAAAAAAGAAATGATTCAGTACTTTATCCTGAAGTTATTTATATGGAGTGGATGCTCAAGCCTCGAAGTAATACTTACCAATCATTTGCCCCACTGCACAGTTTTTGCCTACCTCAGCTTTGCTAAGGGTGAGGTTTCTTTCCTTTTGTTCCCTTTTACCTATAGAATTTTCCCCTACAAGTTGCTGAGAAACGCTAACTACTGGGTACTTAAGAAAACAAAGAAGTGGCCAAACTCAGGGGAGGAGGGCATCTGGTTACCCCTCTTATCTGGGGGTTTCTCTCTGAGGGGCAGGGATACCATAAAAATTGGGCAGGTAAAGGGCTGGGGACAGCAGCTATTGGCTCTCTCTCGCTTGGCGTCGGAGGAGGACACTCGGAGCTCTTGCTTGAGGAAAGGCATTTTCGCTGCTGCTGCCAGAGCCCAGTTCGGTCCTGTTTTCTTCTGCTTTGGAGTGAGCCTTTGCCTGCAAGAGCAGCCACTGAACTGGGACCTTATCAACACCCACCTCACTAAAAGAGGGGACTATCTCCATCTGTTGTGGTGCTCGGGATCCTGAGCTCCTGTCCCTGCTCCACTGTGACCGGGCTGCCGCTGCTGCTTCTCTGGCGCTGCTCCGAGCTTTCCCTGCGCTGTCTGCTGAGAGCTCCCGCGGCTCCAGCCACAGCTCCGGAGCTTCTGATACATCTCACCTACCACCTCGAGATTTCTGCTCCTTACTGCTCCTCAGAGTCCTGCAGGGATACCAGGATCGACTGCCCCAGGGTTTGTGAGGCAAAGCCTCCATCCCTTCCCGTCTGGACACCATGGTCCACACTGCCCCAGACCCAAAGCCTCTCCCATCCTTCTTGTCTGGGCACTGGGATCAGCTACCTCAGGGTTTTTAGAACCCAACCCTCTCCCATCCCTTTCTGTCTGGGCACTGGGATCGACACTGCCCGAGGGGTTTTAGACCCAAAGCCTCTCCCACCCCTTCCCATCTGGGCACTGGGATCAGCTGACCCAGGGGTTTGAGAACCCAACTCTCTCCCATCCCTTCCTGTCCGGGCACTGGGATCAGCTGCCCCAGGGGTTTCAGACCCAAACTCTCTCCCATCCCTTGTCCGGGCACTGGGATCAGCTGCCCCAGGGTTTCAGACCCAAAGTCTCTCCCATCCCTTCCTGTCCCGCCGCCATTCCCGCGCTCTCCCGATCCCGCCCACAGCGCCCCCTGCCGGCGCGGGAATCCCGCCCCCCTGCCCGCCGTGCGCCCGCAGCGCCCCTGCCGGCCGTGCCCGGAACTGCACCCAGGGGAGGGTCCCTGTCAATGCTCTTTGTTTGCTTCATTACACACACATGTAAAGGACTATTATTCCTATCCTCATATCTCTGCCTTAGAGCCTCTTAATTTCAAAATTATAATAATTTGGAGGGAGGGGCTTTACATTTTCCATTCCAACGAAGGCCTCTGCCCTCCTTAACAGACACCTGTCTCTCAAGCCAAGACAAGCATATCAAATGCTGTGATAGTCTCTTTAATCTAAGGATATTAAACTGTAAGGTGCATCTACAGGAATAGCTTATAGAACTCCTTGTGTAACGACAGCAGGTTTATTCCAAGAATACATATTGCAGATAATCTTTAAATTTGCTGAAAGTGCTTGCTATGGAATATAATAAAAATCAGTTGTAGAAAAGGAAATCAACTGCAGCATTGCATAAAAATGCTTTTGCTTTGGAAAGCCAAGATTTTATTGTCTTGCTGTAGGCAAGGTATAATGTTAGCAATGCTAAATTCTGAGTTGCAGTAAGTTATACTGTTCTGCTTAAATAGATCCAAATAATGATGTGTCTGACTAGGTGATATTAGTTAAGGTAAATCAAAAAAACTTTTACAAGAAAAAGGTTTGAATAGGCCATGGAAAATTAATATTAAATTTCCTGTTGTCTACCTCATTACCTTGTTGGATGACTTGTATTAAAAGCAGTGAAGCAAAGAATCAGTAACTTGGGCCTTTGCCATTTCTGCAGTGCAGCAGATACACATATCACACAATTTATACAGAAATTATGTATGTTGAGTATGCTTTCCTGGACTATAAGTGCAACAGACTAGAAATTATGACTTTATTATTATATTTCAAGGTTCTGCCTTTTGAAGTTATCCCTGAGAGCCATTAAGATGCAGGACTGTTGGGTATCACAAGGGATATTCTTGTATGTACATTATTCTTAAGTAAGGATGAATGTTTATATTTATACTCTATGTCCACATAAACCTGTGTATGCATAAACTGCTGCTCACAGAGACATCAAAACTGTATGTGACTATGCCTGAACAAGGAGAAATGATTACTGGTTTATTGTGTTATTTAGTTTATGAAAAAAAATTCCCAAGGAAAAGTATTTTGACTGCTGCTCTTATTAAAAATGATATTTCTTGAACATGTAATCTTCCTCTAAGAATATATTTCAAACTCAGTTTTGGCAACTTGTGGTCTTGCTGAGAAAGCTCATTAGAATTAATGGGGTAATTGGGAAAAAAGAGCTTGTAGGCCAGAGGAAGTAAATGCATCATGAGATGATCACTTCAGTGGAAAGCTGTTTTAATGCTTCTGGAACTCCTGGAACTGTTCCTATGCAAAAACACCATGTTTGTCAGCACAAACTTTTGGGTGGGTGGGGGGGTTGTGGGTTGCATCATCAAACAAGTAGGATAATCCAAGGATATAGTGGATTGTTTGACTTGCTTTACTTGAGCTATTTTCTTATTTCAGTCCCTCTAAAAATTACACTATGCTATGAAAAATAAAGGTATAAGGTGAAGTCACCCATAACTTCCACATCGACTTTTATTAAAACCTCCAGACTCTTGCAAATCAACACTCTGGGAATGATACCTAAGCCCCTAATACATTTGACTTTGAAGGCAGTATTGCACTGGTATTCACAGTTTCTCATTTTCCAAAACTGAGGCAATGTGGTAGCCTGGTGTCTTAAAAAAATTGTTCTGATATTATGGGTTGGGGGATGGGTGGCTTCACTATTCAAAAGCTGAAGAAAACCCCCAAATTACCCACAGACTTTCTTAGAAGAAAATTTTAGAAGAAAACTGATGTTATCTGATCTTCAACACCAATAATTAAAGGTATAAGTCTTTCTTATTGGAGAGACAAAACTGAAACAGCCAAAAAGCTTATTGGGAGTTTAAAGAAACAAGTATCATACTTTTTTTTTTTATTTCTAAAGGTAGTAAATAAGGCATGGGGAGAGGTTTCTTATTTCTGATAGATAATTATGACCAGAGGGTGTTTTCTTATTACAGTTGCCAAATATGCCTTATGAAAATCATGTGCATATATAGTTAATTAACAGGATGCTCTTAAGCTCTGTTGATATATACATAGTGGAGTTCCTGTTTTTCCAGAAGTGCATAAATACATTAGCTGATGGACTGAAAGTGCTCAAAAGTGCCACTACGGGCTATCATTTAATAGTTCTAGTTATCAAATCGTATCAACCCTTCTAAAAATACAAATGACACTAACAAATCTACTGAAGGAGCACATTATATGTGATTTGTCACTCATGTGAAAATGTACTTTTTTATAAATATGCTCTTATTGTACTGTCTGCCTTGTTATGCAAGCATATGCAAAAGTGAAAACTGGTCACAGGATATGCTGAAAATCTGATTGTCCTTTTAATCCTTCAACTATTCAGATGTGATGTTTTGAAGATTTTAATTCTTTTTCATCTTCATGTCTCCACTTTTTTTCTTCCTTTTCATGGCTCTATTCCTTGCCCTTTGTTTCCATTTTGAAAGCTGTGATGCTAGCGTATAATGCCTTACATCAAGTTCTCAGTTTACAGAAATCTGTTAAAAAGATTAGGCAGAGATTAATTGAAAAAGAAAGGCAGTATTATCTTACTCAGACTGAAGATGGGTCATCAGTATGCCTTGTAGTGAAGAAGAGAACTCAGCCTTCTGGTCTGCACAGGGAAAACATAAACAGCAGGTCAGCAGTGGTGGTCATTTCTCTCTGCTCAGAATCCATTCTCCATTTTAATATGACAGAATGAGCTTAAAATCATATGCCAGTCTACAATTGACACTGAAAGCCAAACACAGTTTCTTGGACGTGTTTCGCTTCTCTGGATCTGTGCCTAAATTAAAATATTATATGGAATGTATTTTTTAAAAAATCACTGCTAAGGGAAAATTCTGTTTTAAATATTGTAATCATTGCTGCTTTAGATTTTCCTCCATGAGTTCTGCAAGGAGACTTTCAATCTTTGATTCTGCAAGCTTGAGGCTGTGCATGCAGTGTTTCCGAAGGACAATGGCAAAAGCAAGGTAATAGAAAATGTTGTACCTCATCTAACCATATAAAATTTATGAAAAGTTCCCCACTTCTCAGGGGGCACAAAAACTGAATATGGCATTATTCCACTCAACAAGTATCCCATGTGATGAAACACAACTGTTCTGTGAAAGGCAGAGAAAGTTTAGAGAAGGTTTTGGAGGGAAGTTTGCAGCAGACATCACCTAATGTTACCAAGAGGCTCATCTTGGAGTTCATATTACCCATCACCAGCTATGCCAGGCGATTTATTATTTAGGTTATAAAATGCTTGGAAACAAAAAAAATAATGGTGCTTTTTCTCAAAAAATACACTGAGATGGTCTTAATCATTCTTATCTATGTAGTATCACCTTAGTAACTACTGTATTAGAAGAGTAAATCCAAAGTAACAGGAATGTTGAAATCAACAGTAATGAATTTAGCATCACAGAGAAAGTCAATGTGTTATCTTTCTAAAGAGTAGATAGTTAATTAATATAAAATATCTCTGCGAAGTTTTCATAAGAATAATAGACTTTAAATGAAGGGTCTCAGTAGAAATAACGAAGAAAAATAACTATCACTGAATGTTTAAATAAGATCTGTGCAATCCCATTCAGCCTTGCACAGGAGAGGAAAAGATACATCTTTATTCAATAGTTGCTTAATATTTATTCAATAGAGATACTCAGGGAGGGAAAAGAGATTAGGAGATGCAGCCTTTCTATTCTGACAGATAAATATAGTGTAATTTCTACTGCAATGAGAAATTCATTTTACCCTTACAGTGAATTGCTGGTTGCCATATATATTAAAATTAGAAGTGTTACTTATTTGTATTAACAAGTTAAAGTCAAAAAAGCTCATGTACAAATCATCTATCTAGTTCATAGATTTCTCAGTTTTCCCAGAAGGGCAAACCCCATATAGATGATACTGAAGATAAAAAGAGTATATTTAAATATCTTTTTCTACATTGTTACTGAGCCATGGGTTATCTTGGAGTTGAGCCCCTCACAAGGGCCATCACACTTTCAGCCTTGTTATTGCACTTTATTTCCTGTGTTATAAAGTTACACAGCTGGAGAAAGTACTTTTCTCCCTTCTCCAAAATGAATAACTCTGCCTTTCCATTTTCCAAATCTACCCTTATTTATCTCACACATTCTTTCTTTTGATTTTGATTTTTACTTCCAGAAACTGACACAAAGAAAAGAAGATTAAATGATAAATTTAATGTTTTATTTTTGTGAGAAATATTAGAAATACTGGGTTGGGGTTTTTTTAGGAGAAACAGAAATCATCATTGCAATCTACAAGATAGTGGGTAAATATAGTCTTTTTCTTTTGACTTTATTTCAGATGGTATGGTTTCACCACTCAATCAGAAAGAACTAGGTCTGGACACACTTCAGACTAAACGTTCTGTTAGGAGTGCTCAGAGGAATTGTATCTGCACTGCATTTTCTAGTATCAATTATTACAAAATAAATTTTCACAGAAGATGCTGATTTGGAAAGGACTCACAAGGATCATTGAGTCCAACTTCTGGGCCTGCATAGGCCACCCCAAGAGTCACATCATGTGCCTGAGAACATTGTCCAAATGCTCTCTGAACTCTGCCAGGCTGGTACTGTGACCACTTCTCTGTTCCAGTGAACCAACCATCCTCTGAGTGAAAAACCTTATTCTGATATCCAACTTGAAACTCTCCTGGCACAACTTCAGCCATTCCCACATATCCTGTCCCTGTCCCCAGAGCAGGGATCAGTGCCTGCCCCTCCTGTCCCCTCACAAGAAGCTGTGGCTGCACTGAGGTCTCCCCTCAGTCTCCTCCAGGCTGAACAGACCAAGTGCCCTCAGCCACTCCTCACAGCTTCCCCTGCAAACCCTTCACCCCCTCATGGCTCCTTTGGACACTCTCACAGCTCAATGTCTTTGGTGTGTTGTGGCCCCAGAGCTGCCCCAGCACTGGAGATGAGGCTGCCCCAGCTCAGAGCAGAGCAGGACAATCCCCTCCCTTGCCCGGCTCTGATGCTGTGCCTGATGCTCCCGGGACACTCTTGGCCCTCCTGGTGCCAGGGCACGGCTGGCTCAGGCTCAACTTGCCATCAGCCAGGAACCCCAGGGCCCTTTCCATGGCTCTGATCTCCAGCCTCTCATTTCCCAGTCTGGCTGCACATCCAGGGCTGCCCCACCCCAGGTGAAGAATTTGGCATATCCTCTTGTTGAATTTCATACACCTGGTGACTGCCCAAGCCTCTGATTTGTTGCGGTCTCTCTGCAGGGCTTCTCTGTCTTCTGAGGGGACAACAACTCCTAGCTTTGTATCAGCTGTGGACTTGCTTTGTATTTGTCCTCGTTTACGGCAAATTTGGGAGGAAACTTTTGAAGTGGTCTCCTGTATAAATTAAATTCAAGCTGCCCCTCCCCCAGCTGGTTCAGAAGACAATAAATTTCCTTGAGGAAAGTGGAAAAAAAAACTTTAACAAGCAACATATTCACAAACCTGAGAAAATGAATACTATTAAACAAAGGAACCTCTAGTTGCTCAGAAGGGGTGGCAAATTCAGAAGGTCCTCTTGTAGTTCAGAGTCCTTTCTGTGGTGTGTTCTTGGCTTTTTCTCAGTCTCTCCAGGGCTCACGTCTCTCTCTCTCTCTGGATTTGGGTCCGGTGTCTGGTCACAGTGCCACTTGGGGGGCCCTGGACAATAGTCCTGGTGTTCCCAGACCGAACAACAGCTGAACAGTTCTAAAAAACTTCTGGCCTCAGCTAACTACAAAAACTAACTAGAAGCAAAGGAGAGCTCTCTCCCACTCCCTTTCCACACCGCAGACAACACACACGCAGAGAGAGCTGCAGCTCTTACCTCTATATTTTTGAATATAGCCATGAAAAGTTCCATCACTTTTCCTTCTTTTCCTTTTCACCCTCAGATCTAGTTTTAAAGGCACAAAACTAATTTCTGGGCTAAACAGATGAACGGGGATACAATTCAGCATCATAAAGTCACCCCATGACTGTGCCCAGATCATTTATGAAGATGTTGTAGGGAACAGGGTTGAGGATGGAGCCTTGTGGAACCCCACTAGGGAAGGGTCACCAGTCTGATGTCATTCCATTCATTGTAGATCATGAGCTAGTTGCTCACCCACCCATGATGTGTTTATCCAGCTGTGTGCTGGATGTTTGGTTCATAAGGATACTGGGAGAGACAGTAGTGAAAGCTTTTATGAAAACCGGAAAGGTTACATCCACTTGGTCAATTAGGCAGGTTATCTTGTCATACAATGAATTTGGGTTTTCTCTCATTATGACATGCTGACTCTGACTTGGATGAGGGACAATAAAGTAGGCTTCCCTACTTTTCTGCTGCATCTCAACAACAACACAGCAGTTACTGTAGTTAGATCAAATTTGATCAAAATCAATAAAAATGTTTGAAGAATAGTTTTTGATGAATAATATTTTACTTCATGTCTTTTATGTAGGACTGCATTTTAGGTTTGTCTTTCAAAAATTCCAGAAATTTTCCTGATGGGGTTAAATTTTCATTTTAAGAAAAAGAAAAGTTATAAAGAATATTAAATATTGCTCTACTCTTATTTCAACATAAGAATTTGCTGTTGGCAAATCTAAACCAAGTGATCTGGAGAGCCTCCCACATACTTTCTTCCATGCTTGAGGGGTCATTGTTATTATGGAAGCAGATCTTCAATGGTTGTAATAAGAAACCAAAAATGTAACTCATATTTAAAGATGCTTTGATAATTTGATGACCTATGATGATTTCCATAATGAGACTGTGTGTTTCTAATCAAACTTGAGTAAAGTTTGTTACCTTGATAGTGTTCTGAGTTCTGGTAAATAAAGCTATGAAAAAAGACATTTTTCATTTGGTGCAAAGAAACTATTCCAGCATAATCCTCAAAAATTCACTTTTAATATTCTCAGGAGAGAAATAGAGCTATTGTTGAACATCTGCTTCAGTATTTCAGCCATAATGTTCAAGATCAGCTTTGATAATGGGGAAGAGAATTTTTCTTTTAAATAAGGTGAAAAGTTACTTGATTAAAAAAAGTAAACATAATTTTCAGCTTGAGCAAAATCTTTGTGTTTTCCAAAATAAATCCTCAGTAAGACTATGGAATGCTATTTTCATTGGTTTCCTCTTTTATGTCTTGTTCTTTACTATGTTATTCTATGTGTTATTCTAACACATAGAAGATTGAGGTGGAAAAGACCTATTATATAATTAACACCATCATGCTTCAAGACATAGCCTTGTCTGGAAATGTTTGAAGTACTACTGCTACTAAATGTAATTAAGTCAAGTAGGCAAGAAATACTTCAACCAGCATTTACTTACAGAGTAGGAAATTGTTGTAAAAAATAATATCCAATGAAGTTTTCACCTCTCTCAGGGGCAGCAGCTACATTTTAACAATTTGGTGAGTGACATGGAGCACTTGGTTCTGCACAGGTTTTGATCTATCACCTGATGTACTTGAGCTGTTACTTCAGACATGCTTTAAAGTGAGTATCATAGTTGATTCATTTTCCACTGCTTAGCACCAGTGCTTAGCATTTATTTTACCACTTAACCATAATCTAATCATAATAATCTAATTATATGTTGCAGTAATTTCTCTGAGATGACTTACTCTCCTTAACTTTAGGAAATAAATAATAATAAAATAAATTAAAATTAAATAAATAAGATGTGATAATAATTTAAAAGTGTCCCACTATAAAACAAATAATATAAAATACAGTTACATATTGATAATTATCAATATGTAAGATTTTTTTAATATATTCAATACTTAATATTCATTCTTTTTTGTAGTGAGGAGTCATTCAGATTAGAGGATCGTTGCCCAGCAGTACTGTTGTGACATATTAATTCTACATTCCTACTCCAAAGTTTTAAGAAAGGAGTTCAGATGCTGATTGATGTTACAATTATAATTGCACCTCTTGTCTTTTGTGATGTCTTGTGAGGAAATAATCTGAAGTGCTGCTGTAGACTCATCACTACTAGGAGAGTAAAAAGGAAAATATAAGAGGAGGATTAGGACCACTTCTCTGAGATATGAGTACTCTGCTCCACTAAGTTCTGCATTTAAATTTTTTATGTGACTTGGAATGACACAGGCATTAAAATCATATTTGGGAAATACAAAGGAAAGGCATAATCAAATGACTAAATGGATTGCAGGCAGGATAGTTATGTTAAATCCACATGTATGTGTTGGCCTTCTATTCATCGGCATGAGAAGTTCAGGTTTAGGTTGGATAAACCTAATCCTGCCTTTGATGTGCTTGTGCTGCAGTATTTAGAGATATTAGCTAAGCTAACAGACAAAGGGAATATGTAGGTCAATCTTGTACTTAAAACTCATAAAAAAATTGAAAATGTGACCTTTTTGTTCACAAGAAAACATTTCATAATATCAGTAGTAGCTAATAGACATGTTGCAAATGAGCAAGAGAGTGATTTCAACTTTATTGCAAAAGCTATGAACATTTTAATGCAGTACCCTTACAAAAGTCTTTGTTGTTTCATTCTCCAATGCTGCAGTGTGCTAAACACAAGCCTATTGCCTGTAGGATACATTGCAAAGTCACAGAAATAAACAGTTGTGTGCAGAACGTAATTCTTATGTGTGTATGTGTCGTAAGGAACCACATGCAGTTGGCAGAGAGAATGAAGTTGTTTGGCATGTGTTTAATTGCAAGGTACTGTTGTTTGTGGCAAAAGTAGTAAAAATACACTTATTTCTGTTTTGAGGCTGAGCTGTTTCCTCAAACTTATTGAACAGCCCACAGCTTAGAAGAGTTTATTATAATTTCTGTATTTTTTTGAGTTACTTTTCAATGGAAAAGTTGTTTTCATCCAAAGTAAAATAATTGTTATTAAACCATGTACTTCATACTTTCTGAGGTTCTTCCACTATTTCCTTAATGACTTATTCAAGAAATAACTAGGAAAGCTTATATTAAGGCATCTTTTTTTGTGTTCATTTAATTGGAAAATGTTAATAGGAGTGATTTTAGGTTGAAAATTGCTGAATTCTATTTTTATTTTACCTCGTGCTAGATTCTAAAGCCAACATTTGTTCTTGAACACACAGTGCTTTTACAGCACTGAGACAATTTCAGAGGCTGCTATTCACCTGCTTTGATGACAACATATGGTATCATAAACTATAAGCTAGTAGTTTATTGATTTCACGTTTTTCTTCAGGCACATTCAATCCACTGCTGAGTATATGAAATCTAGTCCCTTTCAATATTCAATAACAAACACAGCCACAGATCATTTAACTTGTCTGACTTTATATAAAAACTGATGCTAATCAAGGGAAGCAGGAAAAAGAGCATTAGCAAGCTCTTCCCTGTGCCTCTGACAATTGAAAAGTTCAGGACTTATATTTGAATATGACATAAAATGGCATTTTGACAGTTTTTTGTAAGTGTATTCTGTGTTCCTCCTAAGAAGTTGTTGAAAGGAATATTCATATAAGGTATAATTTTTTTTCCACATAATAGTATATATCAGTTTGGATAATAGTAACAGTTACAATTTCTTTAGAATGATTAAATTATAATAATTATTATTAGATACTTCATCAGAGTTTTGTTTTAGGAGATAAGCTATTAACTAAACTCTTCTACTGCTCTATTTAATTCCTGATGCTATTTCATTGTAGACAACTTAATTTTAGATAATTGATTAATTTTGCCTAACATTATTTTTGTGACTGACACAAACAGATCCTAGTAAGAATTTGTTTTGTTGGAGACTTTGAAAATCTGCCTTTGAAATATATGTGTGCCTCTGTGTATGTGTGAATGTAAGCATAATGTATATGTATAAATATATGTATAATATGTGTATAAATATAAACATAGTTATAACTGAATTTAAGAAATGCAGGAATTTATAAATTTAGAACAATATTACTGTAACTCTTCCAACTCCTGTATATTTAGCAGTTACATTTAATTCTTTAAAATTTCATGGTCACATAAAACTTCTTAAAGAATTTATGTTATCATATGACATCTTTAAGATATCTTGAAAAACATCCTAAGATATGAAATATTTTGCATTGCTTCATCCTTCATTCCTGTAGTCCTTTTTAGATTAATTTTTATTTTTGGTTAATATCCTATTATTCAGCTTACATTTTCTTTTGTTTAGCTACAGCGCGATTTCTTCTGTTTCTCCTGCTCCTTAAGCTGAGACATAACTGTTGGAATCAGAGCTGTGAGGGAAGAAATGAGCTCTGTGACATGTAAGGCAGAGCAGCAGCTCCTTAGGGGGTCTGCACAGCTGGAGCTGCTCCCGTGCCACTGGACAGGTCCCATGGGGCCAGACTTCCAACTCATCTCTCCTGGTTCTTGCTCTGCCATGCTGAAGTCCAAACACATCTTTAGGGCACCCTTTAAAATGCATCAGTTTTGGGTTTTTTTAAGGCTTGTTTTCCCAAGGGACTTATCCAGTAAATTTTTCTATTGATGCTTCAAAGATTCTTTTTTTTACTTAAACTGCTTCTGTAGGAACACGATTGTCTGGGAATGCAGGAAGGACTAGAATCTGTCTTTCCTGAAAATCCCCATGCAAGGCAGCAGACAGTTAAAGACAGGGCTGATGGAAAAAAGACAGTTAAAGACAGACCTTGATGGAAAAGTTTTTGTCTGTGTTTTGAATTCCTGAACAGGGCTACCAAAACAGCATCTCTCACTGATCACTCCTCTGGGGACAGAACACAGGAGGCATTAGCAGAATCTCTCTATTACATACAAAAATATTTAACTGCGACCACAAAAAACACTTCTTGTTAAGAAGTTGTATAATATATATTCTTTTTACAAATATCAGAAATTGAGAGATTATAGAAAAAAAAGAATGAAGGCTTTTAAGGCAATTGTGAGCTTGATTGGAGTTCAAGCACTTAAATCTGTAAAGAGTAACAGTGAGTGAATTAATTTATCAGCAAAGTCATGAAGAATTACTGCAATAAATGATAAAAAAATCAAAAGAACCTCCTTTGGTTGGCTGTTTATTGCTGTTTATTACACTTTCCCTCCTGTAGAACAGCAAGAGATAAACATTCTGTTGGCTTATGGTCAGATGCATAAAAATGGGTCTGTGCTTGTTATCGCCACACTGGAGAAGAATAAATATTACTTAAAAATGTGTCCAAGATAAAGAAGGACATTTTTTCCAGGAAAATAGCTGTTGTGGAGCTCTACATTAAACTTTTTCTAGGGCTATATCACAGTGAAGCTAAAAATACATTTACCTTTTTTGTCATATGGGACAAATAACCAAAGCAATAATAGAGCTTTTACAAAGTAATTTGCACCAGCATTAAATTACAGATACATACTGGGTTTTTTTTAAAGGGTAAAGAACACATTATTTAAAACAAAGTTGCAATTGCTATATTTTGAAAATATTCTCAGAATTAAAAAATATCAGTGATCTGAGACCAATAGAACTAGACCATATTCTGAGTGCTCATAGTGACTGCAATGCATTTTTCATATGTTCTTTTTTTAAACAGAATGTCTTTTTAATCCCATAACTATTTCCATCAATTGAAAAAAATCCTAAAAACTGAAAAATTACAATTTTTGAGGAAAATGTCTGATGAAAGCAAACAAAATAAAATTTCATTTTGTCAATAAATATCTTTGATATTTATCCTGGATAAAGATCATTCTCTGAATACCATTCTGAATTATCTCACTGAAAAATAATTGCCTCTATTGATTCTCAGTTAAGGAAGAGCTAATGGACCCATCCTGAAATCAATGATCATATTCTAAAATACAACATTTATATTAACATTACAAGGGAGACAAATATAAAGCACATAAATAACAAAATGGAAATCACAGAATACAGTAAGGCAACTACTCAGTAAAGTTTCTGTTCTATTTTCCCACATCTTCTAAACTCCTTGCTGGGTGCAGGTAGCTGTTTTCCTCAGTGGCCTTGGCCAGTCAACTCACAGCTCCAATCATCTCTTCCTAGAGAAGAAAAAATCATTCATTTTGATCTGATGTAGAGTGAATACGAACAAAAAAACTCCAAAAAACCCAAGCACAAGAAAATCCAGGGAGAAGGGCAGATTTATAAGATTAAAAAAGAAAATCTACTTGTGTTAACTTTAAGACTTGGTTGTTCCAGACCTTAATAAAGGCAAAAAATCAGGTCAGGCTGTGTTGATGTCAAGGAAATTTGTTCCACAGGAATATAAAAAGAAAAGTACTCTGATAGTGCTAAGATATGACAAATTTGAAAGAAACTTTATTTCAGAACATGAAATTTACCTAAAATTCTTATATTATGGCTTTATTGTTCTCCCTCTTTTCTCTGTTTTCAGCAAAGGAAATATATATATACATATATAAATATATACATATACACACACATATATATACATATATATGCATATATACTTATATATACCTAAACACCAATGTAGAAAATTCTGTTTTCTACTGTTCTAGAGGATGTATTTGATGAGAAAGGAGCTCACTTCTCTCTCAGGATGATCCCTGCTGACGTCTTTGCCTAAACAAGTTTCTTGCTCAGCAATCCTCCAAAGGGAAGGCAAAAAAGAGGGGAAGAAAAGAAATCCTTGTTCATCTTTAATGTCCTTTTTTCAGCTTAGCTACTGAGTAATTCCCATTTACTGTTGCACTTAATGATTTCCTGAGTTCAATGCCACAGCCACAGAATGCTAGTCTACCAGGGCACATAGGAAGATATGTGGATATATTGTATCTTTGTCTTCATTAAAAATCTAGTGCTTTAAGTATTAAAGTGATGTAATGCTTTGTGTTATGAATTGCCAGAGTGGAAGGAGATGGTTTATACTCACCCTTATGCCAGTATCTTGCACTTAGCTCTGCACTTTAGACTACCAGCTAATCTGCGCCAAAACAGCCTAAATTTGCTCTAGGTTAATGTTAAACAACTATCCACCATTAGTGTGTAAACTTCTTATTGTCATATTTAAACAGGAGACAGCTATCAAATGTATATAGGGAACAAGTGTTAGAGATCCATTTGGAATTCTCTTCCCAGTTCTCTTTCTGCACAGGATTGTTTCTTATAAAAAGGAAAGTGCTACAATAAGTAAAAAGTTACAATAAGTAAAGCCTGGTGTACGCCTTTGCCTCTGCCCCACAAGTACCTCACACATTGGTAAAACAAGGATATTTTGAAAGCAGTAAAACACAAAGGAACGCAGCAGTCTAAGCTGATATTTTCTGACATGCACTGTAAGCTACCTGCAAGAAATTCTGGGCTTAATACAGCTACTAAAACAAGTAATTTATTTTCTTGGTTTAACTTAATACTAATATTGATTTCAAATGACAGACAACATCTCCAGCTAACTTTTTCTTACTTGCTTTACATCTCAATACTTCTGTCACTTTTGGCAATTCTAAAGATCTGTAGTTTATAGGACATGACAAATTGTCTAACAATTTTTGAAGCTGTTCTTTGTATCTAGATTTAGAAGGGATTTAAAACTTTAAAACATTTACTTGAAAGTGGAAGAAATCTCTTTTACAGTAAAATTATATTGAGTGACAAACACAACTACTTATTATGACTGCCTACGTTTCTACTACTTGTACTGAAATTACATATGCAAATTTGGAAAAAGTGTGAAAAATATTTACTATCCTGTCCTGGTTTGGAGGACAAGTGTCTGTCAATAAAGGCAGAAGCTTCTCTTTGAAATGGAGAATGTAAACCCCCTCCCTCCAAATTATTATAATTTTGAAATTAAGGGGCTCTTAGGCAAAGATATGGCAATTAGGAATAACAGTTCTTTACCAGGAAAATTAAAATAGAAATACAGGATTACAAAGACAATCCAAAAAACACTGACAGAGTCAGAATACGACCTGATACCCCATCAGTCAGTCAGGGTGTTGGTACCAGTCCGATCAAATGGTGGCTGCAGTCCTCCTGCAGTGACAGATGTGGTTCAGCTGAAGCAGTGCTCCTGTAGAAGGTGCAGTTTTCCTCTGAGGGTGCAGGGATGATGTAGAAAGGGCCGGCTTTCCTATGGAATCCAGTGGAAAAAAAGTAACTTGCTGCCCAAAATCTCAGGTTTTCTCTAGGTAGGAAAGGCTTGTCTCCTCCCCCTGTCTGGAGCATGTCCCAATGGGATGATGTAAATTTATCAGTCATACAGTGGGATTAATGGTTGAGCAGCAGATGATATCTTCCTGGAGGGAGGATGGGTTGTGGAAAAGAGAAAGATGCTTGCCCCACCTGATTTTAAAGATGTCCCATTAGCAGATAATATGTGCCATGGAGATAAGGAACCACTACCCCACCTGGTTTGAACAGATGGTGATAGAATACACATTTCTGGCCACATCCTGTATTACAAACCAAGACATATCCAAAGCACTGGAAGATGTATTACTATTCAGGAAATGGCAGCCCATTACCTTCATGGTCCTGTGTACAAAAACTTATTATTGAGTTAATTGAAAACTGCAACTGGTCTTCCAGAGCCTTCTTCAGTAAGGGAAGAACATAACTGCTAACCAAGCAGATTGTTTTAATGCTCTTGGAGGTATTGTTGTATTGTTACAATAGAAACTTGTCATGATTTTGATACCAATTCAGTGAGTGCCTTTGCAAAAGGACAATATACAGGATTAAACGTACAGCATATTTTCCATTTTGACATTTTATTCTTTCTGTTTGTTGTGTAAAATGTATGGCTCTGGCAAACAGAACCTCTTAGGAAACACACATAGAAAGGAAATTAATTTTTGCAGTTAAGTCTATATGATGAGGCACTCTTCACATGAGACTTCATGAGACTTGTCAACTTAATGCAGTTTCTTCCTGTAAGGAGATGACCTCAGACCTTTCTCCACCTTACAGACTGAGGCCAGAACTGCAGCAAATGTTATTTGTTGTACACTGTACATAACATATTTGTCATTGTTGGGCATACAGTTATATCGCATTATTTACTGTAAACATTTGTTGGACTTTACAACATAATTTTTAAAGATCTGGAAACATGTACAGGAAAGGAAAATACTTGCTGATTCCTTTCTTGATTAGATCAGCAGGCATTTCACAAATCTTCTGCACATGTTTTTATGGAAAAGTGCTTTTTCCAAATCAGCATCCTCATTCCATTGACTGGATTTTTTTGTTCCTGGGAATAGCTGGGAGTAATTTTTTGAACTACAATTAAGTTGCTTTTGAATGTTGGGTTGGAGGTGGGGGGAGTGTGGGGGAGGAGTCTGCCATTTTCTTTAATTATTTCTTAGCAGTTAATAATATTTTTTATGTTTCCCCTTGCACTGATTTCTCAGTAGTTCCCTTGCTATTGTCTCCCATGAGAGACAGGACAGGAGGGAACTTGTTTGAAATAAGTCTTACCTGACAAGATTTCTAGACAGGGTCATGAGGTGAACAGCAATGGCTCTAGAAAATCAAAAGTGAAGAGCACTCCTATTGTAAATATTTAGGCATGAGTGTGTGTTTGCATAGATTACAGTTGCAGGATTATGTCCTTGTTGGGATGATGGAATTGTAGTGAGTTGGCCCCCATGACTGGAATGTTGAAAGGGAATGATGTAGGCTCTTTCAGAAGGGCAGGAAAGTCTGATGAGCAGACAAAGTTCCTTTTATGTGACACAGCAGTTTAAGATCTTGGAAATCGGCCTAGCGTGGACTAGGAGCCAATGGATATTTTGCATGTTAGGATTAGGCACAGGCAGCATTACAGTGTGTGTCTACAACAGGACACATGACCATGAGGAACAAGTAGTTCAGACACTGTACAGACCTCAGGTTTGAAGGTTCTGGTCTTCATGGGTGTCTTCAACAACCTAAATATATATTGGAGGGACAACACATCAGCACATAAACAGCTCAGGTGGTTCCTGGACTGCTTTGATGATAGTTTCCTCTGCCAAGAGATAGAGAAGTCAGCAAGGGCACATGCTGTGCTGAATCACATACTTACAACAAGGAGCACACAAATGCCAGAGGCAGCCTTGCTGCCATGATATGTGTTGAGTGAAGGAGGAGCTCCAGGACCTGGGGAAGGTAGAAGGGTGATTAAACTAGTGGTGTGCCCCAAGGGACAGTCCTGGATCTAGTCCTGTTTAACATTTTTATTAAGGATTTGGATGATATTGCAGAGTGTACAGAGTGTACTATCAGTAAGTTTGCATCAGACACAAAACTTGAAAGAGTGGATGAATCACCAAAGGGTCAGGTTGTCTTCCAGTTGTACCTCAATAGGCTGGAGCAGTGGGAGGACAGGAAGATCATAAAGCTCAAGAAGGGGAAATGTAATGTCTTGCACCTGGGGGGAAGCAACTACAGGCACCATTATATGCTGGCGGCCACTCAGCTGGATAGAAATTCAACTGGATGAGTTTCAAAGTCCAATGAGGGGTCACGAAGACAATTAAGGGCCTGAAGAATCTCTCCTATGAGAGATCTGGGACAGTTTCACCAGGAGAGAAGACTTGGGGAGGGTTTTATTAATGTATGTAAATTCCTGGAGGGAGGATATAAATACAAATCTTTCTATCATGGGGCAAGGGGCAATGGGCATAAACCAAAATGCATAAAGTTACCTCTGAACATCAGGAAATATTTACTGACTACAAGAAACATTCAAAAGGTCCAGATGGTCTTGGGCCACTTGCTCCTAGTTGTGCTGCTTTTGAAAGTGGGTTGGACTAGACGAGGTCTGGAGATCCATTCCAGTCTCAGCCATTCTGTGATTCTGTGATACTCAACAAAACTTCAGGCCATGTTGATATGCAGGTGTATATTACAAATTGTTTTTGTGACATGGGGTAGGGTTTGTGTGTGACAACTCTTGCTTCTGAAGTTCTTAACTCTTTAGATATGCAGCAGTTTTTAATCTGGGTTCTGGCAGTGATGACAAAGGTAGGTTCAAACCTTTTGTTGAAAGAGGTGCTGAGCTAGACAGAATGCATTTAGCCAAATTGGAAGATCTATGGTTTCTCTAAGCTACTTTTACATGTAGTTAAGCTATCAAGAAAAGATTGCTTAGAAAAAAGACAGTTTTAAATTTTTTTTTAAATATTTTTCCCTGAAATTCATATGAATACAATGACTTTTATGGTATTAATTACATCAGCTTGATAAATCTTTTACATTTATTTAAACTAATGAGTTATGGAATTAACACCTTACCCATCTAATTTACCTTTAGGATTATCACTCTTTACATGCCTCATCAAGAAAAATATATTGAAGGATTATACAGTCCAAATGTGTGATGAACAGATGCTGTCCATCATAAAACAAAGCCAGGCAGAAAGCTGACTCAGAATAAAATTTCTGAATGCAATCATAAAGATAATAGTGGTAGCTATTCATTTTGGCCTGTGGCTTGCATGCCTGCAGCTTTTGTTTACATTGCATGTCATAACAATGGAAGCATTTATTAATTTGGCTGGTTTTGACAGCTGTAGTACTTGCAGAGGAGCAGAGAGGCAGAAATAGGGCCAATACGGTAAGGTTTGTAAAGGACTTACAAAATACTGGAACTGGAGCTAACAAAAGAGCTAGATGGAAAAAATGTACTAAGAGAAAAATTTGAAATAAACTAACTCATGACAGCTCAAAGCTAAAGCCCCAGTAAAAACATTTCTTGGTTTTCCATTTGTTCAAGTTGTATTTAGGTTATATATTGGAAAGAAATCTTTTACTGTGGGGGTGGTGAGGCACTGGCACAGGTTTCCCTGAGGCACTGTGGGTGCCCCAGCCCTGGAAGTGTTCAAGGCCAGGCTGGATGGGATCTAGTGGGGGGTGTTCCTGCCCATGGCAGAGGGGGTTGAAATTAGATGATATTTGAGGTCTACACTCCTGTAACGTTCTATGATGCTATGATAAGCACAACCTCTTTGGTTGTCTTGCAATAAAAATTGGGAGGTGAATATTTGCAGCCTGCAGTGAAGCCGTATTTTGATTGCCCTTTGTATTTCCTGCGTAATTTTTTATGCTTTCCTGCCAAATCTTAGTGCAGGAATGTTAAATTATAAAGAGATTTTTTTCATAGTTAACCCTGTCAAAATAATTTTGTAATATTTTAGTGAATCCACTGAGTGTTATATAGCATTTGAGATCTAGAACACTTAAATTTGTTCATTATCTGATAATTGGGTTTCATACATTGAAGAACTTTCTTCAGGATGCCCACTTGCATTTATTTTAGTTTCTTTAAGAATAGTAATGTGACAAAAGCTCAAGGCTAGACTGGATGGCACTCAGCAATCTGGTCTAGTGAAAGGTGTTTCTATCCATGGCATGACAATTGGAATGATATGATGTTTAAGGTCTCTTCCAACCCAAACCCAACTGAATTCCACAATTCTCTGCTAATGTTGGCCATTGTCTGCTCCCTGTTGGCCAGGGAGCCTCAGCAGTCTAAGGTGTTCTGATCTGTCCTTATCTCCACTCCAGTGATTGTTTTTGTATTTATTTCTTACTATCAGATGTCTGACAATAAAATATTAAAAGCATGATTTTAGCAAGGTTTTTTAATGCAATTATTTTTCTACTTCATCATTTTCCTAAGTCTGAATCTACAGAACAGTAGTTCTTTCATGTCTTCTAATATACTTAAAAGACTTTCTAACATATTTTCAAGAGACAACCCATGCTGCTACCATTCAGAATATTCTGTTAAGTTCTTCCTCTTAACTGGATTTTTAGCAATAGTTAACAGAAATACCATAAAAGCTTATATTTCTAAATTTCCCTTGTCTTTTGTAAGATCCATGAGCCAGGTATAAGCACAGACTTTATGTGCTGATTAGTTCATTAACAAGCTCCACGACAGGATCCTTTTTTTTTTCCTTTATTAATAAAAGTTTTTATTACAGCTTTATTACTCATATTAGTGGCTGGGTATTGCTTATATGTTCATCCTCCACATCTCAGTACATTGTTAATTAGCTTTTTTCCACAAAATATTTTGACTAATCCACCTATCACAAACTTGGATGGAGCTTTGAAATGCATATCCTGTCAGTGCCATGTTCTTAACTGTGCTGGGAAACTCTCATGGTCAAATACTACTTCAATTTGTGTGCAGTCTTGATGTATTAGACATACTGTATACCAACTATGTTTGCCTCTAAACCCTTCTATTTATAGAAGGCTTTATTAAGCCTAAAATTTGTATAAATAGTTTACTTATTTTTTCTAAATTTTAATATTCTTTCAAAGAGGAACAGAAGGTGCATCTTACAACTTGTGCTAAAAACCTACTTGCATGTAGAAATATTACCTTGTTTGCCAATACCAATGCTGTTTATGAAAAATAGCACCTAAATGACTGTAGTTCCCATGGGGTTATTTTCTGTTCTCGAAATTTTTACATTGCTCATGTTGCTATGACTCCTCAATATCCTTGAATCAAGCTGAACAGTGTATTTATTTCCACCTGTAGTAACAGTTGAATATTTTCTGAACTGCAGAAGACAGAATCAGAGAAGTGTGTTTCATCTAGAGACTGTCTGCCAATGGTGATGTCCTATTTCCAAAATTTGGGCCAGGCTGGTGATAAAGCTCTGTTTGACTATTACATGCACTTCCCTTAACTGATTGTAATTATGTAATTCCAAAACTATGGAGACAACAGATGAGTCTCATTTATCCTGCTCTAATCATGTGTTCATTTATGGGAAATTATAAGATATTTCTTATGGCAAAGCATTGGCTTTTGTCCTGCAAGTGTCATTTTGTGCTGCAACACACATCATCAGGCCATCTTTTAATTCCCTGGCTATAACTAAGCCAAGAAGGCTGACACCTTTACTCCCTGGTCACCTGTGTTTTTAATGTGTGTAGGTGCTGAGAAAAGTCTGTTGAGGCTGTTTATATTTCACTTTGGAACAGATACAGCCCTTTTTTTTTTTTTTTTTTTTTTTTTTTTTTTTTTCAGAGGGAAGTAACTAGTCAGTTAGGTCCTGCTGTGTTTAGTTTCATTCAGCCCAATAAAGATTTAGAGACATAGTTTTTTAAAGAATTACATTATACATCTCAGATGCTTATTTGTGGGGGCTGATTTCAAAATTTGTTCTAGAAGTACTAGAAGACCAGAAAATCCCTTAACATATAACTGCCTTGATACTTTAAAATGTACTTATAATAAACATTTAAATAACAATACAATTCTATAGCAATTTCAAACTATTTGCTAAATAGCAATATTCAGGATTTTTCAGTTTTAAGCAAATAATTTTTCCAGCAGCTGGAAATGTTTCCTAGCATATGGTGTATTTATGTGTGTTGAGCTGTCTGGCATGCAAAGTTGAATTTTTCTAAAGAATGAAATTATAATGTAGAAAAGAGGAGGATGTTCTTAAAAATTAACCTACCATCAGTGGAGAATTGTACTTTGATAAAAGGGGAAGTTATTAATAATAATTCTTGCTCATAGTATCTGTCTATTTCTAGTGTCACTGGGGTTTTCTTCCTGAGAAATGGGAAGTGTTGAGTGGTTTCTTCCTTGTAGATGAGTGTCACTTATGTTTTCATTCTTTTTTGTTGTGCTGTGATGTCCACAGTGATGAGATACAGATGGAAATCACAGTTCACAGTCCCTAGATAATGTTTCAAGAGAGGATCCTGGAATCTCAGGTTTTGAGAAGAGAAATCTGAAGGATTTAATTTTCTCCTCCCACCAAAATATTACCGGTGCCCCACTTTGCTTCTCTGCGTTGCCTATTCATTACACACCTGTCGTGTTCTGTCCAGGTAGTCAAGGAACAGATTTACAAGACTTGCTGGTCTTTTAACTCCATGAATGTACTTCTTTATTTCCCTTGTAGTAGGGAGAATTGTGTTCCATTAACAGAAAACTCCAGGGAGATCAGTTTGACATTAGAAAGCATCAGTCTGTACACTTGTTTTCTGAGCAGCATTAAATGCATGCAGCATTTTATACTAGCAAATACAAGCTCTAGTACCTCTCTGGCTGTTTTTCACTTAGTCATAGAGGATCATAGATATCAGTGAATGGGTCTTTGCTTTGTGTTTGAAGAATCCTTCCAGGATACACCTTACAACATGAGATGTCAGTCTATTTTCTGCAGTGCTCAGTCAACAGTTCTCTTACCTTCCCAAGAGATACTGAGCAGCGTATAATGGTGACAGGGATCACAGGCACAAGTTCTTTTAGCATTTTTCTTTTGCTTTCCAGGACTCAAAATTGCCAAAAGCATATTGTGTCTACTTCATTAATTGATATGCATACTCAAAAGTTAAGAAGATGAGACACATCCTTAATGGAAGATACAAGTGAGTGCAAGAGTTTAAGTTGTCTTGTGACAACGTGTGACATCCCCAGTGACTCTTTTGCTGCTTTTCCACTGATGTTTTTTCTTCTGTCTCAAAGTGATTCCATGGTATGTTCAAGAGCTGTTTCCACAGCATTTCTGGAGAAACATGATCTTCAAGTATCATCAAAGATATTGTTAATCTAGAATACTGATTAATTTAATCCTTTCTTCAAAAAGAAATTTTACCATGATTATAATGAAATAATGTGGTAAAAGAGAGTAATTGTATTAATACTAGAGAGGTAAGAAGGGAGTAGAGATTTTTCAGGGACTTCTGAGAATTCTAGCACAGCCAGAATAAGAAATTTAGCAAGTCATTATCAAGCCTTTCATACAGTCAAAGATGGAAAACTAGTACTGCAATAGATTCACACAGGATCACCTTAAGATGGGATCTTCCTATATTGCAGAGAAACATCCAGCCCCTTAAGTCTCAATCCTGTTCAGTTTGTAGTAAGAAAATTATTCAAGTGAGGCTTCCCTCTTTTGAAGGTGCTTCATCAGGAAAGGCAGTGGGGTGATCCTTCAGCAGGCAAGCCACGTATTTTTTTATCCATTTTTGTAAATTTGCTTGAAGCTTATATTTCTGATATGAATGATGAGAGGTAGAAAAAACTGTCTGTAGGAAGCGGCCTTCAAGGAAAGCTTGTTCTCCTCCCTGACTGCTATTCATAAAAATTTCAGATTTTCCTCCTTTTAAGTTTTGACTTTTTATTTCTTCTGTAATATTCTCAATGCAGAAATTTTGTCTTTTTTTTTTTTTAATTGAATGATCATATTTAACTATAACAACAAAAACAATTATAGTGAAAATGTTGCAGTTATATTTACCTGCACTCTGCTGCTACATATTTGGTTTAAATTTCTGCCAACCTATTGTAATGACTCGCTTCTGCCTACAAGCATAGCCTAGAAATCACCAGTCTTTTGTTATCAGGCTTAAAGATCAAAGCCAAAATATCCAACATATAAAATCGATCAGAGATTCACAATTTACCAGGTATTCTGGAGTAGCAGGTATTGTGACCAAGATTATTATTTTTACACCATAGTGCATAGTAAACACCTTTGTAAAGATACTGTTGGTGTTACTCCTGCTCTAGAATGAGCTCTCAGCTTTTCAGACATTTAAGTAATCCTCATTTAATCAAGCTTTGTTTTCACATCAAGCAGTTTAAAACAAAAAAGGTTTTCAAAGTTTATAAAGTCAGCAGAAGGAAGTTGAAAATAAGGAAAGAATTTCCATATACCATTTCAGTTCTCTTCGCTCTGCACAAGCACATGTGGATGCTACAAGTCAGAAAAACTGAACAATTAGTGTGTAGCACTTTTTCTGATAAGCCTGTGTGTGAACTGGCTTTTAAAAGAACTACGTAAGGCTGTCCTTCCATTGCTATACTTGATATCACAACTATTATGTCTGAAGTTAAATGGAGACAAAGATTGTTTCACCTCCTGAAACCTGCAACCTTTATTTCTCTGACTGTGTAGTTGTCCTTAGTCCAGACACTGTGGTCAAAGCTCATTCAGTCTCCACAGCCTTCATTGTAAAAATGTGCTGATATGTTCCAAAATAGGAAGATTTTTAGCTCTACACAGAGGCATAATTGTGTAACCTGTATGTCATTACATATACAGAAGAGATTCAGCAGTACATATGCAGATAATGCATCTGCAATAATGCAGATGCCAATTTTTACATGTATTTAACATGTGTATTTCAAAATCATACTTGTGAAATACTCTTGGTCTTGAAATATTTTTCTGGGTATAAATCATCAGTGATAATAGTCCACAGAACTATAATAGTGATAGCTATTTTCATATTTTATCTTTTCTTGTACTATAATGGTTTAATTTCTACAGACATTTCCAAGGTTGTAGATTTATTTTAGAATATTATTTTTTTAGGTTTATTAGATTTTTGTCTGATAACAGGAGCTACAACTTTACTAACCAACTTTCTTGAGGAAAAACAAATTCTGTCATATAGTTAGACTTTGTTTGATGTCCTTCCAGTTTTGTATATGAAAGATAAGTGAGGACTTAAGTAAAGACTAAGCATCTATCAAATACAGAAAATCATTTAAGTCCATTTGTGTTTATTCAAGAACTGTGGTAAATACTAAAGAAACATGCATTCTTTAATTCCTTTGAGAAAAATTCTTACAAAATATATGTTCCATGAATGACTTGCAAAGCTAAAGGCGTTTTAAAATGTAAGATATTAAAGGTGAATGTAAGAAAAGAGCTCAAATATAGAAAATTCCTTATTCTTTGTGGTAGATGTAATGCGTATTGCATTTTGGTTTTTTGTTTTTTTTTTCTTGAAAGGCATCAGGCAAGTTTGATCACTGGAAATATGAAAGAAATATAAAGATCCTCATAAACATGTTGCTGTCCTTTTAAGTTATAAACAGCAATTCTTTCAGAGCATAGTGTTATACATTCTTATGCCTATTTCCTGTCATGATTTTTCCTTCTTTGCATCATCTGTGTGGAGTTAGTGCTGTCAAAAACTGTCAGGTACTGTTTCATTGCAGTGTATTATTTTATGCCTGTATGGTATGCAAGGCCTTTTAATACTTTGTTTTGTGATGTGTGAATAGATGAGAAGTATTATGAGTACTGTATAACTTGGTGCATGGAAATGGGCATGTTTTTGCTCGCAGTACAAAGAGACCATTGATAAAATTCTTTATTAAGATTACTGAAAAAACTACATCAACATACCTCTGTCTTGTTTGTGTTGCAATTGTCAGAGTCTTCATAAAAAAAACTGATGAGTAGCCTGCACAATTTCACCTCCTATTGACCTCTATGTGGACAGGAAGAAAACTGTTCTTCCAGGTTGAATTAATTAAAATAAATAACACCATTAATACTGTATACTGTGACAAGAACCTGCACTATTTTCTTTTAGATGACCAGCTGGAAACTGTAAAGTATATTACTTTAGCAGTTTGGATTTTAAGCATAATACGTGGATCCTAGATAAAAATGCCCTAAGCTTTTCTTTTGTGGATTAATTTTTATGATATAAATGGTTTTATAGGCAAGAAACATTGATTAGAAAATTAAAACTGCAGAGTTTTGCTAGGATTTCTATTAGTCTGTTCAATAATATATTGTACTACAAAATTTCCTTCACTGAAACACTGTATTAGTTAGATGAGAGAAGTCTTTATTTAGATGATAACTGATTGTTTGAGGAATGTGGGGTTTCTTGGAAGCAGGTGAAGTCCTGTTGTCAGCTCATGGCTTGGATGGGGACGCTGTGCCCTGGGTTAGAATGGCCAGGCCCAGAGAGTGAAGGTGAGCGGAGCTGCTGCTGCAGGTCAGCAGTGGTGCACAGGAGCCAGGCCTCTGTAATATCTCCACCAGTGGTTTGGATGAGGGGTTCAAGTGCCCCCTGAGTGAGTTTTCAGATGACACAAGTGGGAGTGCTGATCTGCTGGAAGGGAGGATGGAACTGCAGAGGGATCTGCGCAGGATAGATTGATGGGCCAAGGCAAATTAGGTGAGATTCACCAAGGTGAGGTGCTGGGTCAGAAGTCTGGGAGAGCCCCAGGCAGCGCTAAAGGCCTGAGAAAGAGGGACTGTAAAGATATTGATGGAAATGAACCTGGGGATGCTGGTCAACAGCAGCTGAACACTGAGCTGGCAGTGTGCCCAGTGGCCAAGGAGGCCAATGGCATCCTGGCCTGGATCAGGGATACCGTGGCCAGCAGGAGCAGGGCAGGGATTGTTCACCTGTAGCCAGCCCTGGAGAGGCCACAGCTGGAGTGCTGTGTCCATTCTGGGCCCTGGAAGGAAGGTCAACCAGGTGCTGGAGAGTGTCCAGAGAAGGGCAATGGAGCTGGTGAAGGGTCAGGAGCGCAGGATCCATGAGGAGCAGCTGCAGGAGATGGGATTGTCTAGTCTGGAGCAAAGGATGCCCAGGGGAGACCTGATCACTCTCCACAAGTGCCTGACAGGAGGCTGCAGCCAGGTGGGTTTGGGTTTTCTACCATGAAAGGTTCTGTTTGGATATCAGGAGGGCTTTTTTCACTGGAGGGGTGGCTAAGCATTGGCATGGTCTGCCCAGGGCTGTGGTGCAGCCACCATGTGTTTGAGAAGTGAAGGGATGTGGGGCTTAGTGATGTGGTTTTTTGGACATGGTGATGTTCGGTTGTGGTTGGGCTTGGTGCTCTTCAAGGTCTTTCCAAATCTTAATGATTTTATAATTCCATGAAATTTAAAGGAAAGAAACCCTATAAAATCTGAACTCTTATGCTATTCTTTGAAAAAAAAAAAAAAAGTTTTAAAATTTTCAAGGCTATTCTGCTGAAAAATCAAAGGACCTTTATGCACAGAAAGTGGTTAGGAATTTTCACTGCATAATATAAATAACACTAACCAGGGAATTTATCTTAACTTTGTGCTAATCTGTCACTGTCTAAACATTGGAGATCTTTGCATGTGAAGAACTGATCTGCTGGATTTTGTCAAGGAAATCCCTCATTTGTTAATGTTCCTATCCTAATTAAAAAGTTGTTGTCGTGAAGATTATATAAACATATTTGCTCAAAGTATTTCAATACATTTATGTAATTTATATAGTATATATATATGAAGAGTTATATATGCACACACATATATGAAATACATATTTTCTCAAGAAATTATAAAAAAATAAAATAATTTTCTCTTGAAAGTTAAATTGGAGAAATAAAATTGAGTACTGCAACTTAGCGTTTCAAAACTAATATTATTTTTGAGAAGTTGGCTGACTCTCCTGTCTCTTGCTTTTCTCTGTTACTCTGCATCTATGGTTTTTTTCTGAGGAGGAACCATGCAATTAGGCCTGCAAAATTATTTCAGCTCCTGATGGGGATGGGAGAAGATGTAATGAATCAGAAATGTGTCTACATTGTACTCCATTGCACATGCATATGAATGAAGTGCATGTACTGATTTGTAATTATATCATGATAATATGACACAGTTTCCTCATGTATAAGCTGCACTAGGCCCCACAAAAAACTTCTTTCACTCCGCTAAATGTGACAGTGAAATGTGTTGAGAGAAACTGCTGTGTTTACTATCTTAAAAAGTAGTAGTGTTATTTGAACACATATAATTTAAATGAGAGAAAATTTCCCTGAGGTTTGTTTTGAACAGATTCTTTTAAGGAGTAGCTTTCATGGAATAGTGGGAAGAGGGGGCACGTGAGTGTTAGGGTAAGATTTCCACAGAGAAGCTCCTTGTGACTTCCTGAGGCGGTCAGATTTTTTTTGGTTGGTTTCTTTTCAGGTTTTGCTATTATTTCTTGCCACAATTTCTTGGTTTAGTGTAGCTTTAGCATTTTTGTTGTTGTTAATCACTGTTAATCACTGCCTGGGGAATGCCAGAGCTTAGCCTACCCCGTCTGTCTTTTCCCAGCTCTAACGTGCTTTCTCCAAAAAGGCTTTTTTAGGGTCTATGAGGATCCACCACTACCCTGCTCTGCCACTTGGAGACTGTAATAGGCAGGAGAGAGAAAGGTTTTATCCATTTACTGGAAAACTATAGTTTCTCTAGTTTATGTGGGAGAGCAATAGTGCATCTTAAAGGATAATGATCGGTCAGAGAACAGAAACAAGTTTTCTCTGAGACAGATAATCTAGATGTGGTAAAAGAAGAAAAATCACCCGTCAGTAAACAACTACCTGCAAAATCAATTTAGATCAGTTAGCTTCTGAATATACCAAATTAATGGAAAACTAGAATTTATTGAAGTTCTGAACTCCGTTGAAACTCAGTACATTAAAATTACATTTTCTTGAAAGGGATGGAAAAGAAATATTTTCTCTCCCTGCCCCAAAAAAATGTATTGTCAGAGCTTTTTGAGTCTTGCCATCTATGTTTCCTTCCTGTAACTTTTGTGTTCCATCTAATTTTGGGTGGATTATTTATCTATCTTGTTTGTTATCTATTTATTTGTGTTATATTTTCAACAGCTAGAAAGCCAAATTGAGAAAGTAAAACTACTAGTTTAAGAAGCAGGAGGAAAACAATCATACCTGCAAATGATGCCTGCAATAAATAGAAAGATTCATTCAACTAAATTCTTTCTTTATAGCTTGCAGGGTAAACTGTTTTAATTGGTAAGGAACAAGGACACAATTTTGTTAGGAGTGTTTTATTTGACTACTGTGTATATTCTCTAAGAATCTCAAGATTCTGTGAAAAAAACCCTCCCCTTTATATATGTTTGAGCAAAATCAGTTTGAAATTTTTGCTGAGTCTAGAAATGGTGAGGCAACATTTGTGTATCTAAAATTTTTGTTGTTACTCTTTTCTTCCAAGATGTAATGTCCTTTTTTTGCAAATCCTCTTTCAGATAAAATATCTCAGTCTGAAGAATATGGTCAGGCAGGGAAATAGAAACAATAAAACAATAAAACAATAAAACAATAAAACAATAAAACAATAAAATAATAAAATAATAAAATATTGTGCCTCAGATTATGATGATATTTTGATGGAAAGAATATCTGAAATTTTTAGAGGCTATTTTTTAGTTTTACTCTGGCCTACAAAAGGTATTTTTCCTGACACTTTCAATGTACTAGGGCTATGAAGAGTCATTGGGGGCGGATTCACACTGGGAGTGGGATTTGCAGATTTCCTAGAGCTAAAATGTTGGATGTCTTTCTCCTTAATATCTAAATATTTTTGCTCTCACCAGGAGTACTTAGCAGTCATGCAAACACACCAAGCAATGGTCATTGTTTCTGTCAAGCACAAGTGCTGAGACTTCACCTTTCTTTCACTTATTCCTCTTTGCATAAGGCACAGAGGTTTAAACCTCTTGCATTGTACAAATTCAAGTATTTTTTTAAAACCCAGAAAAATGATGTGATAATAACCCTGGGCTGTGAAAAGCGTTTGTCAAAGTTTTGTTTTCTCCATGTCTCGGAGTCTGAAAACATTATGGACATCTGTGGAAGAACTGCATTCCAATCTTTCAAGAAGTACCTTTTTTCTGTTGTAGAAAAGTTCCCAAGGTCATATTTTTAACAATGACATGGTGGTCTTTAAAGAAAGGCATTTTCAGTACAGTAAAACTTGCTGGAAAGCCTTTGAACTTGAAATGCAGTCTAAGAACAAGGGCTTCTCAGTAATACAAAGACTTCTGAGTAGTAGGTGGAAAATTGCATTTAAAAAAATAGAAAAAAAGTTGTACAAGACAAAAATAATAGCGAGAAACTTGTTCAAAGATGGTGATTTGGAGCCAAGTTTTCCCTGAAAGGAAAACCAATTGACCTGTTTCCAATGTCACAAAAATTATGAGCTTGAAGTTCTGACTCAAAGGTATGCCCAACATTGTTCTCCTGTATCCCATGTGTCTAAAATTGAAGCCCAATTTTCTGTGTAAAATAATAAAAGAGAAAATCTTCCTACGGTAATAGACAAGGAACAGGATGTCAAAAGGCCTTTGAGCCATGATTTTCCTGATGCATTTTCTGCAGTGACATTCTTAAAAACACTTATCTTTTTCATTTTGAAATCCATAGTATTTTCTCTTTAAATCTGCTTGGTTAGTATCAAAACAGAAACCTTAAATTTTAATACTACAGGTTGTATGCCAGTTCTGGTTTGGATTTGTTTCTCTTCCCCTATTTGTCTTCCTCTGTAACATAAAGCTGTCTGTGAATAGGGGTAGATCCCCTCTGCATCATTAGATTATTAGATTATAACTCACTATGTGTGAGAATTTTCCTGAGTTTGAGAAATGATGACCTAAATATTTAAGACTTGCAGAAGGATAAAGGATTTATTCTGGTACAATGGACACCATTTATTTTTATTCTGCTTTTAAGGGTGAAAACTTGTATCTCAGAAACAACATACATTAACTTCTTGTTGGTTTTTTTTTAATACTTTTTATTTTTTTTTTTAAGCTAAATGAAAAACTGTACTTTACAGTGATAACAGGGAATTCACATTCCTGACCAGTTCACAATGTTTTTCATAGTCATTGCAGGTGAAATTTGCTATTGTTTGGAGAACTGACATAAGATCCAAGTACTCCTTAAAAGTTGCCAGAAGGCATTTTGTTCTGGCCTGGTTACTGCCTCCTATATTCTGCTGTGTCTGTAGTGCATCACAGAAAATGTGAGTGGCCTTACTGCTGTTCTTGTCCCAGGGTTAATGTCAGATCAGGACTGGAGATAAAGGAGTCCAGGCAGCTGCTGTTGCAGAGTGATGCTTCAATCAAAATCTGTGCTCAGCTGCTTGAGGTGCCATGAAGACTTTGGCAGCTGTGGCAAAGAGTTCTTACAAGCTACTGTGGTGAAATATTGCAGAAACAAGTTGTTTTCTGGTATGCTGGATAAAAGATAAAGGAGAAAGGCAGGTGGGAAGGCTTTTCCAAAAAGAATTGGGGATGGAGATCTGCAAGATGTTATGAGACACGTAGGCTAGATGGAACAAGTGGTGACACTGTATGGAACACACCACATTTTATAAGCCTTTTACAATGCCACCTTTGAAAACAGTAAATCCATCTGCTCAATTCATTAAAGTGACATAAACAGTCTAAACTCATCTATACTCTCTGGTTTATAATGAAAGCACACCCCAAAGTATTATCATATCGAATAGAAAATTATTTGAACACATTTGTTTCTAGTTGTTTTACCACAATCTTCAGTCCTCATTTCTGTTCAGATATTAAAGAATTTGGCAATAATTTTGAAAGATATCCATTGCACAGCAAAAAATTGTTGCAAACTTCTTTTATACAAGCAAAATGATGACTTTACAAGATTTTTTTTTTTTAAATAATAATGAAATCTGTTATACGACACCAATACATTGTGCAAACCTAGGGCTTGTCCTTCCTGAAGTTCAGTAGGCAGATAGAAATAGCATGAGTCTTACAGACAGTCAATGATAATGTCTTTTTCTTTAAAAGTGTTCCAGATTTCAGGACAAGGTAGCAGTTGTGATTATAAAGAGTTTCAACTCCTAACAGGAAAGAAACAAAATTGCCAGAGAAAGTAGGACTCAAAATGTAAGCCCATTCTATCTTTCTGTTCTCCATCTCAGCATATCATCTTTTTTTTCTTATCCATTTTTCTTCATCTAGTGCCTATCTGCTCTTTTGGAGGCTCATTAATATTAATGTGTATTCCAACAGCCTGATGCCTTATGGTTCTTCTGGGTACTCAGGAGACTTTTCTGTAAATATGAAGCCAATACTTGGTCTCCCAAAGTCTACTATGCAAAATATTGCTGTCGTATTTGAACGGTGGATTCATCATACCTGCTGTTCTGGATGTGTGTAATCTTCCAGATTAGATAACATATTCTCTATTTGCCTTAGTTTTTAAGGAAGCAGTTACTGCAGAGCTGGAACAGAGAAAACCCCACCTGCACTGGGCCTACAGCTCCATCAGAAATCCACTCTGCATTACTGATGGGTGCCTGATGCTGGAACTGCTCACCATTTCATCTTCTGGGTATACTCTGCAACCATGCCATGCTTTCCAAATATGTGTAGGATCAATATGGGCTCTTTCAAATGCAGTTAATTTTGGCTGTTGGTGATGGAACGCTGGGTTTAATTCTAATTGAATTTGTGGGCTTGATACTTTTCTCCCTTGTCCATGCTGATCTCATTCATTTCCACTGTGGGAAATCCTACCTTAAACTTGGCTACCAAGAGAAAGAAGTTTTAACCTTTAGTTGATCAAGTACTTAACTGTTATTCCTGCTTTTTTTCCCCTGACTCTTTCTTGACCTTGTCATACCTAAATGTTTTACTCCAGTGGTGGTCCCAAGCAGATACATGTGGAATTTCCTTTTCCCAGCCAGAGCAACACAGCTTGACTTAACATATAAAAACTGTTGCACAGCAGTACTCTAATCCAATGGTTTATTCAGCTGCATATCCACTCTGTCACCTGTAGACTTGTTTCTTTTGCTGCCAGAATTATGTTGATATCTGCTTAAGTTTATTCAGGCAAAAGAAAAGTACGCCATCATAACCAGGTATTGTGGTCACATGGATGTTTATACATTGGTTACTATTTTATTTTAAAATTTGCCATTACTACATTAACATATATTGCTTGAAAACAGTTAATTTCTTGGGTATAATTTTATGATTTCCTCATATTATTCCTTAACTCTAACAGCTTCTCTTTTTATTGGAACTTAAAGTTATTATTAATGAATTTATCTTTGCAAGGATTATTAAGCAGACGATGAACTGGAAGCTCATTTATTTAATTTTGTCCTCTTTCCACTTATTTCTCTATTTGATTTTCCTGTAACTTTCTTTTCCAGCAACTAAATAAATGTAGTATGATAAACCAGCCCTCTGAGCTTCATAAACCACTCTTCCCCCTTTGTTCTCCTCCTTTTGTGGCATTCCCACTTCTACAGAAAAATTGCTAGAGCACAAAACCAAAGCTGCTAAGCTGATTGTTATTTTTTTTTGTCTGGTCGTTCTGGGTGGCACTGAACATTTTTGTGATCATTCATGGTAACTGGGGAGCACTGAAGTAGAGCTGTTGGCTTTTCTGGCAGACTATTAAACTTCCTCCCAACAATTAAAAAATTAGAAGCAAAGATTTTTCCTGAAAACACTGTTTTATGTACAGATGTTATGTCAGTTTGTTAAAAAATTTCTGTCAAGCACTTTGTGAGGTGTGAAACTGTAACAACTGCCTGAGAGTTCTAAGTCTAACACCTTGAACTACGTTTTGATTTGAAAATGGAAATCATTGCATAAATATTTCTGTCTTTGTTCAGTCATGTCCTGCTCTGACTTGTGTCTCTTTGCATTAGGGATTGTGGACAAGAAGAAATAGGGTTTAATGGAAATTAGAAATGACTACTGCTTTTTATTCTATTTAGTTGCCATAAATGTGTCTTCTGCTGTTTCTTTTGAAATTTCTCTGCTTGTATAACAAAAATTATTTAGTTTGTAGACAAAGAGCTATATAATTAGGATTAAATAATAATTAGTATTAAAAATTAATGATCATATGCAAATATCTAATACAAACAGAAATACCTTGCATTAAAAGCTACATAATTGATCTAAGAAACATGTTTCATTCTGCTTGCAAAGCTGTATTAAAAAGGCCTAATCCAAATAATGAGTTGTATCAAAATAGAAAAAAATACATGAGGCAAGACTGCCAAATTATTTATCTTTCATTAAGGGAGAAAATCACACACAATTATCTATGCTATATGAGCACATTTGCTGCAAGTCGGCATGGAATTGAACAACAATAACCATAAAAAATGCAACACACAACAAAGCTGAATCTAACTAGCTATTATGAAGTAAATGCTAGAAGAGGGAAAACTGAACAAGGAGAATATTCACTAAATAGTACTACATTCCCATAGCCAGAATGGACTACTCATCATTTCAAAGTACAGAAGCAAAATTATATGCTTGGAACTTACTCAGTGAATGGTTGTCATGTATATCTTTGTAGCTTTCCCATAAACAAATAACAATAGAGCCCCTTTTTAAATTAAAGGATGTTGATGCTTCGAAATTAAGTAGGGCTGTGATGCTTTCTGGTTTTATTCAGACATTTTGGAAAGATTAAATAGTAAGCACAGAAGGAAAATACGAGCTCTGAATTTGCATTTCAAAACACCCTTTGCTTTTTGTTCCTAGTTTAAATCTGTTCAGTAGCTGACACATCTGAGCAGCATGAGATGATGTATCCCTTCTGAGTTTGCAAAACTGTAATCAGGAATAGAGTCACCCTAAGAACTGTCCATTACCTGTGATTAGTATATGAGCATTTCATTTTCTACGCCATTGCCAGTTCATTGGTAGCTATAAATATACAAAAAAAGATGTGTTTTGAGCAGTTTCAGTAAAAGACAAATTATAGGGCTTACACCCTTCTAGAGGGAACACATACTGTATCTCATAATAATAGGATAAACCCCACAGTTTGAACACTTTACAGAACCAGGATTCTTGTTCCATTAGTTTAATATTTTAATGTGTCTCTGAGTTTCAATGTGAGATTGCAGAAATTTTTTAAATTCATAGACATATCAAGCAATAATATGAAAAACATTCATTATTATTATTATCATCATGATAGAAATTGTAGTAAGCCCTTCTGGAGTTTTGAACCAGAAGACCAGAAATTTAGAGTAATTCAGTGAAGTATTCCATTTAGATGAAAACCAAAGAAACTTTAAAATCTTTGAAGTTTATGAGAGCTATAAAATGTGTTAGCAGAATAAAGCTCTATAAAACTCAGTGGTGCCGTTTCCTTACAATGGCTTAGCATTTCTTAATATAGTTTTCTGGAGATGGAATTTTCTTCAGTTGTTATTCTGGTATTATTTCCCTTGTTGGGCAGATCCTTACTGAAATAATGCCTTTTACTTATCACTTCTTTGATGATGCCTGAACACCTAAGATGAACCTGAAAGAAAATTCTGTATCTTTATTTGCTTGTATTTCTTGTTGATCCATTGTTACTTACTGAATGTTATTAATTTTATATTAGTGTTGATTGCACCTTAGATGCATAAAAATTAGTCTGTTGGAACCAAATCCTTTCTTCAAGCAAAACCTGGCAGAAACATTTTAAATACCTTTTGAAATACATTTTGAAAATTCTGCTTGTGAAGTAATTTTAGTTATAGAACAAAATCTGCTTCATGTTTTTAAAATTGCTTTGTAATATGAAAAAAATGCTTTTCATTGTTCTTTATTTGTTCTTTACAGCTAGCCAATGCTGAAAAATTGCACATTTCTGTGGCCAACCTTTCTTAAATATACATATATTTTTTGCCAGTAGGTTTTTAGAAGTGATCTCCCATATTCTCTAGGTACTCAATTTATGTATAGTAGCTCAGAACTAAATGAACTAGAAATAATGAAGATATTTAAAATTATCAAAGTATATGAGTCATACTGCTAAATATGGAAGCTTTCAAGAGCGTGAGCCATTTCTAACAATTTGTACACAGTTGAAAGTATTCATGTCAGCTCTCCTGCAGCCAGTAGGGATTCAAAAAGATGGTTTGCAGGGAAGAGATAACCCCTGGGAAAGACAAAAAAGGTGATTTTACATTGCTATGACTCGGATGATTATATGATTCACCATCATATTCCCTTGACAACTGCAGCACATACAATGAGGGTTATGAATAGCTTGTGTCACTGCAGCTGTGCTCTAAGAAGGCTTTCCAGAACAGTGGTGCAGGCTTGTTTCTGCTGGCTTATTTGTCAGTTTGTGTTTTGGATTCTTATGGCTCTTTGGATCTGGGTTACTCTGGGTGAAATCCTGAGCCCACACGTAGCTGATTTTGCTGAGGATTTGCACATGAAGATGAAATTTGTGACTCTGTATATTAATTTTCAGTCTAGCTTAAGTGATTTCTTGAAAGAGAGTTGATGAGGGTGCAATTAATAGTGAAATCCTGGTCTACACAGCTGAGATGTTTCTAGAATCCTTTGAGCTTCTGCTCATATGAAGGAAAATTTGAAATTTGTATCATGCTTGTAGCTGAAGAGTAATGCCTTTATTTTTATTTAAGATATTACCAAATTTATATGAGTGCATAAAATGTCACAAGTCTTTATTAAAACCAAAATAAAATCTGTTAGTCTTGGCCTCTGACCATAAATAGGAAACTTCAAAAGCAATTTCTAGGTGGCAGGCTATGGAAAGAGAGGGGGGAAAATCTTAAATTATTTTCTTGATCTCTCTTCAACAGTACAGACTTTGGGCAGATTTTCCTTATTTGGTGGTATTTAGATATAATTTTTACAAATTCTGCTGCTTTTTTCAGCACACCTTTCCTGAATTTCTTCATGAAGGATATTGGGTCTGGATCAGAAGAGAAACTGCATTCCTTTAGTTCTGTTCCCCTGTAAGGAATGACAATCTACACACTGTGTATGAGGTGCTTTGTACAGCAGGTTCCTTGGAGAATACATACAAACAGACTTTAAAATCTTTTATAGCTGCTGATGGTATATCTATGTGTGAAATAGGGTTAAGGTATGTAGGAAAAGATAAGAAGGCAAGAGATGAACAAATGTGTCTCTTGCTTTGGCTAAATCTTGGCACGTATGTCAGTCAGCAGAACCCAGCAAAGTGAGCATGCTTTTAAAGTGCCTGCAATTGTGGCTTAGTTCTAATTCCCTTATTCACATGTGAGGATTTTTTTTTTTACTTCTGAGAATGCAGTAGAGGATCTCTAGCACAAAACAGAGAAATAGGTTCTTTCATGTGACTGCTTGACTTCAAACCCACCAGTAAAGCTGTCTTTCAGTGAGCTCTCAGGAAATAAATTATCTTGGGCTTGTACAAATATACACAGAGTTCAGAGTAGTTCTGGTGTTAATATGAAACATTTGGGGAAGTTCTTATCAAAACAAAGCTGAAAATTATCTCCCCAGCAAAAGCTGACTAAGGTAGAATGCTATCTCTTTGTAATTGCTTGTTTTCTAGGCAGAGGCAGGGGGTAGGATGGATTGCTGTGTTGGGCAGTCAGACCTTGAGCTTAAAATTTAATGATTTTAATACACCTCATTACATGGTTTGTAATATTTAATTTATGTAAAGAAATATATTTTTAACATCTTAATCTAAAGAGTGTTAGAAAACTAATGCTTATTGTGGTTTTAAAGTCCTTTCTGGGAACTGATAATAGAATGATATTTTATTCCCCAAATTTAACAAAAGATGTGGAGCCCTTTTTTAATTCAGCATATAAAATGTCATAAGTAGGACCAATCAATCCAAATAAGACTCTTTGCATTCTTTCGAGTAAAGATGCACTGATGTGTGGAACTGCTAATTAGTACATGATGTAATTCCAAGAGACTGAGAGACTGGCTGACCTTGAATTTGGAGTGTCCTTTCTACATGCAATGTGGATGGCAGGAGGGGGAGGGGGGGATAGACACACACAGACAAATTTTTTAGATTTTAGTTAATTAAGTGGTGAAATTGTTTGTAAGTGGCCATTGAAGTGAATTGAACGATGAAACCCATTACAACCCTCTTCCATCTGCCAAAACACTCAAAAACATATTCTGGAAGGGATAAATCCCCTGCATTCTCTTTACTCCCATTGCCTCTGGGGAAAAAGGTTATGAAGAAGGACTACTTGCATTCTCTCACCTGTCCTGGATTCAGCATTAATTTATGATACCATATTACTAACTTGAGTATGCAAATGCAATATATACAAAAGATTCTCATTGCATCACAATGACAATAATTTAAATATATATATATTGAAAAAGAACAGATAATTCACAAATATAATAAAGTTAGTTTCACTTCACTGGCTACTTCAGGAAGCAATGACAGAACCTTTGTATTATTGCTAGAAAGGCTATTCTAGTAACACTGCAAACATGAGACTTTTTTAATATTAATTTTTGCAAGGAGCAAGAGACACTCGTGTTCTTCAGACTACCTTTTCACTGGAGTTGCTAGAGAGCAAGCTAGCTTGCAAGTGATGGCTTCTGAGAGATTGTTTAGAAACTTGATAATGTATATAGAGACACAACAGCTAGAAGGTCAAATCATCTGCATCAATGTAAGACTTCTATAAATTAGGAGATGTGTGGATTAAGAAGTACAGTGTATTAAATATACAACAGAATAAAACCTAAAAATTTAGACTTGCTGACATTACCTCCCTGTCTGTAACAGCAGTCCAAACAGTAGGACCACCTTGTCTCCCAGAAATTTTTGCAAAGACCCTGCCGGTCTTTTTGATCCTGGAAATGATAAGTTAACCATCTATTAAGGTTTTGTTACAACTGAAATACCACACTCTAATGTAATGTTCAAATGACAGCAGGTTCTGATGACAGAGTTATTTAGGCCAGGAATATGAATTCCACTTTATACACATCACTAATGAAAAGTAAACTGCCAGAAGTGTAATCTTCTTGTAAATCTTTATAAGGTGTGGTTAAGGCAGAGAAATCACAAAAACATACTTTGGTCATGACTTTGTGGGTTTACTATATGTCTCTGTGTCAGAGCTTACTGTAAGGGAAAGAAATCTCTCCACAGATTAAAAAAAAAACAAACTCAACATCTGTTCTTCAGTGAATAAAACCCTAAAATTTGCATTTTCAATCAATTAAAATATAATGTAATTTTTGGAAATAGTCAAATTAAGCAAAACAATTCCACTCTCAAATGAAAACTTTTCATAACAAAGAGTGTACAGATTTAGGCTGTTTAATAAATTTCCTTTAAAAATAAATTTTGGTGACAACAATGGAATAACCACGCTGTCAATATTTTTCTGATGTTTGGACTATATATATCTCTGTCCATTGAACATGTCCAGCCTTGCCTTTATTGCATAATTATTATATGAGGCACTGTTAAAAGTAAAACTGAACTTCCAATCAACCCCAGAGTGTAAGATCTTAAAATGTGAGAACTCTGTGGCTCTTAAAGCAAGTGATTCCTGAAAGAAAGCACTGGAAATGCTAGAAAGTATATGAATCAACACTCCAGGTCACAACATTGTCTAGATATGGTAGGGAAGATCTCTCCATGGGATACTCTAAGAACCAGGATGGATTCACTTTGCAGGGCATTTATTTGACTTTGCATTTTTATGCGCGCCAGTCAGCTTTCTTCAGGTAGTGCTGAAACATCAGCTTTGATTTTAGTGTGTTTGAGAACAACAAAAGCTTAGCAAAAGACCTAAAGCTCAGAAGGTGCTTTACCACAAGTCTGACATCACAAGCCCATCTAGACTCAGTAAAAAACAAATATGAGAATTATGATACATTCCCTAAGGATATATACCCCAACTATTACAAAATTCTCTCTCAAGAGGGGAATTTTTGAAATGTCTCAATTATATTTAGACTTTGTTGTCACGAGAGCCTCACACTATGAAGGTTTCCTGTGGACACTAATATATTCTGTCACTCTTAGCTTTGCAGGGGTGCATTTTGAGTCTGTTGTGATCCTGTTCATTTTCATTAAAGTGAGCTGGAAATTAGTAACGCACAAGGCTAACTAAGGATAACTATAAATGCTCATGAGAGTAAATTTTAAATAGTTTTACAAAATTACATTTTATAAAATTTACACATTTTAACTTGTTCTGATGGTAGCCTTTGAAAATTTCAGGGGAAAAAAAATCATGTTAAAACTGTTAGAGAATGAACAAATTCTTAAGTCTAATCTTTTCCTCTCTCACTACTCTTCCTTTGCAAGAATTTTACTCATTGATAGGCTTTGCCTTCTTAAATGAAAAAGCACAACCTTTTCAAAACCTCTTCCAATCATCTCCCTTCAAAATATAGGAATCATCAGACATATCTGGTCTGACATACCAGATTCCATTTAATATCATTCAAGTGCTGAAGACAGAAATGTTTAGAGCAAGAATACAAATTCAGCTTTCCTATACATACATCTGCTTCTGTCTATAAAACCTGTAACAGATCATTAATGTACTGCTTGACTATTCAGAACTGCCACCTTTATTTGAATAGACATAATTTTGCTGAAAATAAACTCTTTTGAAGTAAGAGATTAATTTACAGCTTGTTCCTCCATCCTATTTATACATCCATTTAAAGTGACATTGCTGCTGAAGCACTCTTAATCAGGCAGGAGTTGACATTGTTCCTGGCATTTTCTAGCACTTCAGCTTTGGATGAGGTACTAAAGATTTTAACAGAGAAAAACCCCATCACATTTGTCATGGAATTTTATAGCAAAAATGTGTAACTCCTCTTGGTTTGCCAATTGGAAAATTATTTAAATATGTTCAGAAGCATCAAATCTTTCACAAATTCAATGTTTTCCTTGGAAATTTATGGATTAAACCTTACAGATCAATGATCTTGTTGGGGTGTCTTTTTAGTTTTTTGTAAAAATGTACTAAATGCAAGTGTTATACAGTCTCTAGTTTTTCTTTCCCTTCAGCCAATGAAAAATGTATATAAAGTTTTATCTGGTCTGACTGACACTTTCTTCACTAATGATTAGTGGTAGCTAATTATCCTAAAATAGTTGGAAAGGAATATGGTTGGAAATTTAATAGATTGTATAATAAATGGCATGTTTTTTCTCTTGTTTTCTGGGATCAGTTTACCTTACATTCATAATGAAGGGAAATGCACAATTGCAAGAGATATTTGAACTCAAGGCTTTAGGTTTCACTTCTTCCTGAGATTTAGTGCAGGTCAGTGTGACACAATGTTACCTGTATTACAGTCCTGATTTCCTGACTCATAGTCTGGCTCAGGCCACAAATAATCCAAATTACACAGTGCATGTGTGCATGTTTGTGTGGAAGTGAGCAGTCTATGAAGAACTCAGCTAGTGTTTACAGTTTTATTATTGTCAAATAAGACTTTCCAGACACAGGCTTTTCAAATTACCACAAACAGGCATTTTAAAGAAGATGTTGGCACCATTGTTTTAGTTCTTACCTCACATCTGCTTCTTCACAGAGTCTAATAGTGGTTGAGTGTGATTCAGCTTTTTTGTGGCAGTTTAACTGTACATGTAGGATTATCTTTGACAGATGATTGGTGTTTAAAAAAAAAAAACAAACAGAGACAATTTAAGTGAATGAGTTTTTCATTTTTAATTTAGTGAATGAACTTTCCTGTTTTTTTTTCCAGGTTTACAAAAAACCACGCTAATTTTGATCAGAAATACCAAAGTATTCCTTGTTTACAGAAAAAAAAAAAAGTGATCTGACAAACTCTAACATCTTGTCTAGGCCTATGTTTAGATTTCACAGCATGCACATTTAAATATTGCACCTCCATATAATGTCTGAATTTACTAAATTTGAACCAGGATTTTGGAAGAAACATATGTGAAAAAAGAAGTGCACAAAAATGCTTGAAAATATACACCACTTTTTGAAATTTCTTATGTTCCACATTTGTTAAATATCCACCATCAAAATTCTGCCTCTAAAGCAGCTTCATGTAAGTGTTCACATTGCAAAGTCTTTTTGATTTTTAACAGTCTGCAAGGCATTAAGCCTTTTTTTTTCTTTAGGAAAAAGATGAAGTTGTGTTACTAAGATACCTTCAAACATTTCAGGGAGTGGTGCTGAGAGCTGCAATGCTAGCTCAGTCAAACCTCTGATATTTGCTGTTATCTCCATGCATGTTTACAGCAGCTGACATATGAAAAGCCTGGGAATAATTTGAGTTTGCAGGCTATGAAACAAGCCCATTTTGGATCTGAATCTGGCTGTCAAATCACTTTGTTGGGTTAATCTGACACAAAATGAAAGCACACAAATGAAAGCAAGTTTTGGCAAGCCTGAAAAGATGGGCACACATCTGCAAGGCGAGTGATTAGCTTACTGGTGTCCTTTCAAAAATCACCTAGGAACCCCTTCCCCCATCCATACTGAAAGTAGTCCTTTTTGTTCTTCAAATGTTTATTTATAGGATTATAATAGGGAAATGGAGGAGAGAGGGCTTGGGACTTTGATGATAGTGAAAGTCTGTACACCCCAAAGGTGGTAAAGCAGATAAGCATTATAGGATTAAATGGGCATGACAAATTTGTGCTTCAATTGGGGACACCATTTCAGGCAGAGATTTTCCTTTGGCTGCAAAGTACAAAATTTAACTAATATATTCTGCAAGGGGAAAAAATCAGCAAAGGTGGGAGGTTTTTCACTGACAAATGATTGATTGCCTTTGGAAAACAAGGAAGGAATGATGTGCCAGGGGGTGCTCCTCTGTGAATGCCTGGCGGTCTTAGGTCTCACACTGTTATTTACTTTTGCACAGAGCCTCTCAGGCCAGGATGTGCAGAACACTGTATATCAAACAGATGATGTTCTTTCTCAATATCTTGCTTAGTGTTTGAAAAAGCAGAGAAGGCAGAACAGGAGAAGGAAGGGCAGGTGCAAACACATAAAGAAGACCATAAAATTAAAAAAAATGAGGGCTGGAAAGATCATATTGGTAACCTCAGTTATTCTCAAAGATTAGTCTTTCATTCTGTGGCTATGAATTGCCACGGGAGTGATAAATGTTTTGCCCTAAGTAAAAACCAGTGTCCTAATCCTGAGTTATGCACATCAAGCATCAGCCTCACTGAGATACTGGGTCCATGCCACACCTACTGCAGGAAGCTGCTGGAGCAGAGAGTCTGAACAAACTTGCCTGTCTTTGATAAGGTGAACTATTGCACCAAAGCTGTGGTCAGCTTTTGGAAAAGCAGAACATACCAGAAACACCCTGTGCTCTGTGCCCACCATTTCCAGTGCCTGAAGAGAAATAAAGCAGATATTATGGGCTGCAGCAATTGTAAATTAATTCAGCGGACAGTATTCACTGAGTGGGGACTTACATTGCATCCCTTACTGCTGAATTGAGTTGGGCTGGTTGTCCTTCGTTATAACAGGCAGACAAAACAGGAAAAAGCAGAACAGCAGAGTAGATGTTCTATACACCCTTCAGCTTGTTTGGAAATATGGGCAGAAAAGTACCCATATTTTTCTTCCAAGTTCTGGTTGTAAAGCAGAATTTATTTTTTTTTTACTCCCTAAAATATGCTATAAGCCACAAAAAAACTAAACTGAACCAAACCAAACCCAAGCAAAACAAAGCAAAGCAAAACAAAAGAAAAAAGAAAAAAAAAAAAAAAAAGGAAAAAAAAGGAAAAAAAGAAAAAAAAGGGGGGAAAATAACTTGTGAAAAAGCACTTAAACAAAAAAGAAATCACTGAATCAATTTATTAATTTTAGTAATATTTAGTGATATTAATTTTGTCTGACCTGTGTCAGGTCCCTGTCAAACTAAAAGTTAAAAATTACAGAGTATGCAGGCTTTTCTGTCTTACTCATAAATAAACCTCATATTTTGTTCCATGTTGAACAAAACATCTCATATTAATATTAAATTCTACAATTATTTTCTAGACTTTCAGTTAATAGAGATAGTGGGGAAAGGAAATAGGTTTAGCAGGGCTTCTTTTGACTGCTCACCAACTGTACATAACAATCAGATGAACTTTTGTTTCGACAAATTTAGTTATTACAGCGCATTTCCTCCCCACACTATTGCCACTGTAAACCTTCCTCATTCCCTGGTTTATGTGGCACATTATCATTTTGCTCACAAAGACATACTGCAGCTCCAGTCTCACTTGAATTCCCAGTAACTGGATATGGTGCAGCTGAAGCCATGCTCAGTACAAGAAAATAACAATGTGTCCATTGTTGCACCCCTTACCGCACAAAACCATACCGAAAGCATTAAACAGAAAAGAATATACCTCCCTGAACACACTAGATAATAGAAAACACTAGAAATAATTGGGCAGGGGTGTTTCAGGAGAGACATACTATTTTTTTTAATCGGCTCTTCCTTCAGATGTTTTTCTGCTTGCTTTCCTTTGTTCACTTCACTGGGTGTCTTGCTCTTGCTGTCTCCTGTTTCATTTCACTTGCTTTCACTGGGTGAAATGGGGCAGGCAAAGAAATGAGGATAAAATAAGTGGTTTTGCTTTCCATGAGCATTGCTTTAGGTCTTGGCAGGGGGTCTTGCTAGCTTTCTGCAGAGTTTTTAAGCTTCTCCTAAAATTGTCTTTTAAAGAGGAAGTGTGTGCAAAAACTAATATAGACAACAACAAGAGAGAGTAAAAATTCAAAACAATGTATTCTGATTTTTGAATGTTCTGTTTGCAGTCTTCCCGAGGAGTTATATTAGCGGTTGTTTGGAATTTCTTTGCTTTTCAAGAGCAGACTAAAATACCTGAACTGTGAGCCATAAAACATGGTCAACATCATCTAAAATTTACATGCCTATGTGTCAAACAGGTTTACTCACATTTCTGAAAAATTTATCGTTAACTCAGGAAAAATATCAGACAATGCTCTGAGCATATAATTGGAAGAGAAATGGAGTCAACAAATGGTTTAACAAATAAGTTTATCACAAAAGGTAAGCTAGTTGCATCTAGGACCCTGAGAGAACTTAATTCCATCTTTCGGTTTTAAAGATAGAAAAGCACAAACTCTGCTTTCTCTGCTTTTAATGGAAAGATTGATGTCCTATTTTGTGGTCAGTGATGATATTGATAAAAAATAAGTGTTTTAAATTCTATATCTATAACTTTTCTTAGAAAAGCTATTATCTTGGCTAATTTTAGAAAGGCTTTATAAAATTATCTTTGAGCAGCTTCATACACTCCAAGCAAGTCAATTTTCTTTTTCATCAAAACCAGTGTTTCAGGCTGTGTTCTGGAACTCCATTTTGCAAGAAATAGGGTTTATTGGAAACCTACTTTGGAAAATAGTCTGCAAATCACATGCCCTATTCCCTTGGAGACCCTGATCTGTAAGCTGAGTTGACATGGGTAGCTCCATGTCAAAATTCAGTATCTAAGTGGCTGTAGTGTGCTTTCAGTTCTCAACCTGAGACAGCACAACTAAGAAGCTGTGTGCAGCTTTGCATGTGAATAGGATAAATAAATTAGTGCACTAAGGCATACCTGTCAGCTCTTGAAAGCTCTACTGTAAACAGAAGCACTTGTCGAGGAAGAATACATTTTAAAATGCTCTTAGAAGTTGCTGGACTGGAAAGGCTTCACAAAGCAAGAGAATGGGAAGTCTGGGAGGGGTGTAACACAAACAGGTGTCACTTTCATATGTCTTCAAACTCACACTTCAGTAACCTTGTTTTTCTGATAAGCCTGTGACCCTAATGCAAATAAAAAGCTAGGCTCAGAGTCATATTATTGACTAATGTCTCAGATGCAACAGTGAATTTTAGTTTCTTCAATGATAAAGAAATTGAATATCTTTGAAACCAGTGCATAGTCAATCTAGCAATTTATTCTTTTGACTGACTTTTGAAGCTAAACCTGTCAACATATATCACCTTACTGTCAGGAAAAGGAGGTATAAAAAAATAATAATGTAAGGAAGACACACAAAATAAGAAAACAAAATTGCAGCAACAGACACCCATGGTTATTAACCCATAACACCCCCCAAGGTTAAAGTGACTCCTGCAACTTTACATAGTCAAGAAATTTCCACAAATCAGTCATGGCCAGTAGAGAACTGACAATCTTTCTGTCAAAAAATCCCCTCAGACCTTGCTTTCATGTCAAAGCTGTAATGCTTTGACCTGCACAAAGGAAGCATGAATATTTGCATACAGGGCCTTCTGTGCTGATAACACAGACTGTGCCAGCAGCATCTGATTCAGGACAAAGGATTCCTGAGAGGTCTCTGTCCTCTGGAGAGGGTCTTCACTGGATGCCTCCAGAAGCATCCACACTTGCTCCTGGATGCCAGAGCAAAATATAGCAGTGAAAAGATAGATCTTAGAGAAACAAATATAGTATTAGGGTTTTAATGGACTAAGAATCTGCCATTTATGTACAATTTGTTTTTCTGCTGAGCCTAGCAGTTGTTATTTTGGCTTACAATCTTGTACCAGATATATCAGGAATGAATGAATGAAAAATGTGGTGTATGCCTCAGGGCAATATTTAGGGTATGTTGGAGAATGCAGATTTGTCTTGGACACCTTCCACTTCACTGGCACACAGTCAAATCACCAAAGATTTCTATCCACAAAGGTATGAGGAGAGAACAAAGTTGTTTCAGATTTACTGTGTAATCAATTTATTAAATGTCTCTTCTCATAAGGACTATATGAACAGGCTAGAAACAGAGCATTCATACTCTGAGAGGAAAGACTGTGTGGGTTTCATACCAGCAGAAACTGAGTGGTTAAAAGAGATTTATTTTTGTTTTGATGCTCTTGTACTCTTCCCACACCTCCACTAGATGAACTTTTAAGTGTGTTAGAGCACTTAAATTTACACTCACTCTCATGGTTGCCTCAGGGCTAAATCCTTCTAAAACATATTCTCCTTCTTTTACCATGACAACATTCCAAATTCAGCTAGCAATGATGTGATACAAGTTTGAAATTCATAGAATAAGTGACAAAATATTTTAATTTTAAAATTATTTTTGACCTTGCAAGCATGAGTTTCTTAAGTGAAACTAATATGATAACAGCAAGCCTCTTTCTTTTTTTAATGGAGCAAAGAAAGAATTCCACTAGAATGAAGGCTTGGATTATAAAAAAATAAATCGGTATTGACTTTTTTTGCATTGAATATTATGTAATAAACTTAAAAACAAAGCTTGAAATGTGTAATGCTAGAAATGCAGATTGAAGAGAGCAAAATGTAGTGTTTGAGATTTTCTTCTTGATGTAAATCTGATTTGTATTGAAGCAAACATAAGGCAATGTTTGCAGATGCCAGAGTAGTGAACAACATTGTATGAAAATCTAAGAGTATGTAATGCCAATTAATAAGATGGGAACATTGCATTGTGTTAGACTTTCTCCCCAGGAAAGTCACATCACATCTTGTTAATGCCTAAAAGAATGCTACATAGCCATGAGCTGCACACTTTTCTATGATCAGGCCACATTTTGCAACCCAGAAAAATATTACTTCTCACCAATCTGTTTGCACGATATGTGCTGCTTAGCACCAAATCAATCACCACAGTAAGAACCCCAAAGTATAGGCAATTTTCTGAGTGCAGGCTCCAAAGAAATGAGTCAGGCAAATTACACAAAAATAGACTGTGGAGAAAATCTGTTCCAGAGGAAATCTGCTGTCCCAGACAGGACATTTCCAGTAGGAAAACTTTACTTACCATAATTATTTTTGTTCTCTGTACATTTTTAAGGCTTATTCATTATACTACTAGGAAACATTGTAGTTTGATAAGCATTTCTTGATAGTGCAAAGTGCTTGGTGCTACTTGCCATGTATATCTTAGAGAGATCATAAATATCATAGAAGTGATAAATGTCATGTTTGCAAAGCTAACATCTGCATCCAGGCTTACGGTAAAAGCCAGAGAGACCTATTTTTCTCACAAAGTATCTAAATAAATACACACAGAATACAGCAAGATCTTCCAAATTTTCTTTTCAGAGGATACTGTATTTCAGGTTGAACTTCTGAAACAGTAAACTTCTTTGTAGTCAAAGTAGCTTTGACTTGATGTGACAGGAGCATGTCCTGACTCTCTTCTCTCTTTATGTCATCCAGATGAGGAATGTGGTGGAAAAATTCTAACATTTGTCCTATGGGCCTGGAGCTGAGCAGCACCAAGGAGGAGGAAGGGAAGCAAATGGTGCAGCTGATATGAGGATTCAGACCTTAACACAGCATTGCATATGGATGTGGGATATTGGATTAGGAACTGCATTTTGTGCCTTGTCTTCATATCAACATTATTTTCTCTTTCCAGTCTAGTTTTGTTGCGTGGTCCACTTATCCAAAGTTTTCTGGTTTTTAACACGTAGGCAAGTTACGAGCAGAAAGTTTTCAAACCTGATAAATTACTTATAGCACAATAAATGTTGGAATTGTCAGCATGAAAATGTTGTGAATACATGCTTACAATTACCATTTCTATGTTAAAACTGGGATGCTAGAGCAGTTTCCCTGAGAATGGGAGTTTTTTTTTACATATATATAAAGATTTTTTACCACTATTTCAGAAAGGAGTTACTTCTGGAGCTACTCTGTTTTCAGGGACATGTATCCTTATGTGAGTGCAGAATACAGCTAAGCTCACTGAGCCTTTACTCAAATTTCTCTGTGGAAAGATTTATCAGATTCTTGATGTGACCTGTTGGGAAACAGTACACTGGGTGTGCAGGACTTCACTCTGAGAGAAATAGAGTCTGGCAAGTCTCATATCCACTGCTCCATGAACATCAATATCTGCTTAGCCTATTGCAGTTTAAGGTTTTAATATTTTTAACATTAGAAAAAATCCCTCTTGACTGACTGATTTTTCTATAATAAATTCTTTCTCAGGAGAAATCTTGAATGCAGACTTTGTTTGGAGAAAATGTATATCTCATAGTTGCACAATTCTCAAAACAAAATCTTGTAACAGTAAGCCTGACAGGCCTTTAACTACAGCACAGCGGTGCTGCCAAATGCAACACACATTGCTGCTTTCCTCTGGCAGTAAAACTGATGTTTTAAATGAGTCTTACAACAGGATTTCTCTACTAATTGCAGAAATAGATAACATGTGCCTTGAGCAGCCATTATTCACTTGACAGTAATTTTTCTTAAACTGTAAGTGGCATTCTGCTTCAATAGTGCTCAAGTGCATGATATTCCCAAAAGAAATGTTAAAACTCTTCCATTAAGGAAATCACTGACTTGTGGATTTGGGCTTTTAGAACTGAAATTACCTGAGGTGCTGTGTACTTGTCTTCTTTTAATCAGAAGGTCCCATATGCAAATACTTTCAGAGGCCTTTTTTTTCTCCTTTCAGAGTATTTCCTCCTCTATTAGCATACTGTATTATTTAGCCTGGAACAATTATTTAAATATAAAGGTCCATATTAATTTTTTTTAAAGCTCAATTTTTTCAAAGATTGAAAAATTATTCTTTGATGGGAAATGAATAAAAATATGCCCTGCAGGTGGGATAATTTGATCATGTTGGATCCCAGGAGTAGCAAGATCAACTATCTTGGCTTCTGAAGGTAGCCTCAGAGGTAGAAGAACTCTGTCTGGTGTGTGCTGCATCAGCTCTTAAGAAGCAGATGATGATTTCTGCCTTTGAATTTCAGGCCTCTGTGTTGCTACTGCCCAAATGTGATCTGCAAGACCAAAGTGTTGCAGATTAATTTTTTTATCTCCATCTTTTCAATGCCTTTTGTTTCACTGCTTGCATGACTTGAGCTGTTATATATTTAATAATATGAAATTTGGGTTCTCTTGCTTACTCAGCTAAGAGCTTGAATTTTTAAGCAAGCAGATAGAACATAAAAAGCTTAATGTGCATTAAAATCCAGTTAACATAGAAACTTTTTAAATTTTGTCTCCCCATTTAAAGAGAAGACTCAATTTGAGGGAGACATAGGTCTGAGTATAAACTGCCAATGATTCTGTGAAACACTGTACTGCTCTTCTATCAAGGGTATGAGATGCATGTAATAAAATTAATTTAAAATTAATCATAAATGGCAGTTCAGTAGATTAGGAATAGAAAACTTGCATAAGAAAATGCTACAGGGGAATTAAAAGTTACATAAAATAAAAGGAATCTGAGTCAGAAACCACCATCTCTTCATAAAAATATTCTTTTTTGGTTGATCTCCTAGCCAGTTCAAAAATACATTTATATTAACACTTGAATTGTTGCTAAAGAATGTAATAGGGAAGAAATGTTATGTTTGATAATTAATATAATTTACATAAGGAATGATTAAATTATCTTCACTACAGCTCTAGAGAGAGACTGAAACACTTTAGAGTTTTACATTGTGAATAGTGAAATGCTGCATTTCAGGGCTTCTGAATGCTATTAATTGTAAATGTAGTCATCGGATTCCACATGATAAAATCCCTATTTGAAATCAGCACTAAATTAATTATGATTACTTACAAGAACAATAGATGATTAAAAGTAGATTTAATTTTTTTGCTACATCACTTCAAATAAAGCTTCATGTTGGAATGATTCTAGCAATGTCAGTTAGTCTTTAGCATAAGAAGCTTGAAAAATGAATACAGCATGAAATCTCAGAAATAGAGTTTGTCTTAAAGTAGTATTATTATGAAATAAAATCAGCTGAAAAAGCGAGTAACCACATGAAAACCAGGGGAAAAGGCTACCATGCTATAAACTTTAAACTAACTAGAAACACATTTTGAATATGTATCTCAGAAATCTCAACACAATTAAGAAAGGATGCGAAGACATGTTCTAAAGCATGACTTGGCAGAGAGGTGACTCAGTTAGTCCTGTATCTGTTTAACCTGCATTTTGCCTTGGCAGCTGGAGCCCTCTGTGCAGAGTGCTATACAGCATGCACAGAAGGATGGTCCTTGCCCTGGAAAACTCATAACTAGAGCAGAAAAGAGATGCTCCAGGTTAACCACTGAAGTGTATTGTGCTAGACTGAGAGAAAGATTGGGGTTGATTTAGTGTGAAGGCTTACAGGGCTGGCCACCACAATGTCTGCTGGAATCAGCAGCCATCAAAGCCAATAACAACTAGTATGGGAAAGGTTTAAACCTGAAAGTATGTCTCTGTGGAATGCATCCAGGAAATCTCTTAAATTAGCACAGCATCTGCTGAATGGACAAAAACAACTTTAGATTCACACCCTTCTGGAAGCCATGCCCCTTCCTCTACTCAACAGAGCAAGTCCCTGCTTGGATTTGTAGAGAGAAAATCCCCTTCTGGACTGTCCTTTGTCCCCACAAGGCATAAGAGAGACTGACAAAGAAAATTAACAGAAAAGTTATGAGAAGTGTGAGTGAGATATTTTTTTATTTAGAAAGGATAAAATTATTAATTTACCTAGAACTTTAACCCACATTTTCTGACGATGATTGTGACTCTGAAATTTATGAAGATGGAAAAGCCAACTCTTTCATTAAAGAGTTCATGTCTTCAGAAAAGAGAGTTCCTGTAAACCCTCCAAACCTGGCTATTTTGAGGGTTTACAGGACCCTATCTCAATGTTTCATCAGTTTCTAGTTTCTGACATGAGGTGTGAGGGTACTGTGATAAGTAATCTGTATGAGACCAGGCTAATATTGTGCCTACACTATATTGGTGAGATTTGCTCATATGAGATCTCTGAAGGATAGTGGGTCTATCACATCTCTTTAATTTAACTTTGTGTCTGAGGGTGGAAGTGAAGGCAGTCTGGGATGCTGGATGGAGAAAATCTCCAATTCATCACATGATGAGTGAATGCTGCTATCAATTCTGAAATACTTGGTATAGGCATTTGCAGACATTTTTCAGACCTCTTCAACTTTCCTGGGATTGCTTATGTGTTTTGAGTGGAGTTGGCAGAGCAGCATATAATTTGCATAGTACCACGAAACTATTAGAAAAAACAAGCACAAAATCAGGATTCTGCATCATTCCTAACGCTCCAGGATTACAATCAAAAATAGATTTGCAGCTTTAACACTGTAGACACCCACAAGCAAGATCTGCAAGGAGAAATTGTACAGCAGCACAGAGTGAAAACTGCAAAAACAAATGAGGAGCACTCCTGGGTGAGTCTGTAAGGGTCATCAAGGCACTCACCCCTGTGGGCTGACAGGCAGTCATGAGAGGTATCCTGCCTTCTGGGAGCTAAGGTCCAAGGTGCTACTGGGGAAGGTGCCACAACTTCAGAGCACAGCCTGCTATAATTTGCTACTTTTTCACAAATTATACTGCAAGCTGGAATTTGGGCAGATGAGGGAAAGCTTCAGGCCCCAGGGAGTGCTTGTGAGAAGTGTTGGTGTCCAAGCTACCTTTTCTTCTGTTTTATGAGTCACAGGAGCGGGTGTAGCCAGAAATGGACATATCATGCACACCAATTTCTGGCTTTGGGGCTGGTGCTTTTTTGAGGGTTTTTGCTTTTTATGATAATGGGCCATTCTACCACAATTGTAGATTGTCAGGGAGGAATGGCATCTACCTGTCTAGAAGATGCAAAGGAATCTTTAGCAACACACTGAGCAGCTTGGTGAGTCAGGCTTTAAACTGAAGGACTTGGGGTACAGGATCAGGAGTGGCAAAACTCGTTGCAACAAACTGGGCAGCAGACTAGGCCAGCCAGAGCTGCAAAAAAACACTGCTTAACTGCCTCCCAGGATGAGAATCAGAAGAGCAACCACCTCAAGAGCATAAATAGTGAAACAGAGTAGGGAGCAGCTGGAACATTAGACACAGTGAGAGAGTTGTATTGTAGAAATAACAATTTGTTGTATTCGTATTTCAGAAATAACTGAAAAATGGTGGGACAGCCCACATGACTGGAGGATCATGGTGGATGGCTGTAAGTTGTTTTGCAAAGATAGGCAATGAAGAGTTGGCATAGGAGTAGCACCTTATCTTAAGGGAAATCTTTGATGTTGTAATAGGTTGACCTTGGCTAGATACCAGCTGCCCGCCAAGCTCATTTCTCACTCTCTTCTGGGACAGAAAATATAACAAAAGGTTCATGAGTTAAGACAAGGACTGGGAGAGATAACTCACCAAATACTGTCACAGGAAAAACCACCTAGAATTAGTATTAGGGGTATTAATTTAATTTATTATGAAAAACATCAGAGAAGGATAACAAGAAGTAAAATAAGACCTTAAAAACACCTTTTCCTCACTCTTTCCTCTATTCCAGCTGTAAGTCCTATGCCAGAGGTGCAGGGAGAGAGCAAATGGGGGTTATGGTCATTTAATCTCCTGTGGCTTCTCTGTCTGCCGAGGGAGAAGAGTCCTTCCCCTGCTCACCATGGGGCCCCTCCTGTGAGACAGTTCTCCATTAACTTCTCCAGCATGGCTCCATCTCATGGTCCTTGCCAAACTGCTGCAACATGGGTCACTCTTCCACAGGGTGCAGTCCTTCAAGGACAGGGTGCTCCATTGTGGGCTTCTCTCCACAGGATCACAGGCTCTGGCAGGCATCCATCTGCTCCAGTGTGGGGCTCCTCCCTGGGCTGCAGGTGGATCATTGCATCCCTGGGATCCTCCCTGGGCTGCAGGGCACAGCTGCCTCACCATGGTCTCACCATGGACTGCAGAGGGAGCTCAGCTCTGGTGCCTGGAGTACCTCCTGCTCCTTCCTGCTCCACTGACCTTGGCATCTCCAGAGTTGCTCCTCTCACTTATTCTCACCCTGATCTTCTCTGGCTGCAATTACAAGGGCACAATAATTTCTTCTTTTTCAGTATCTTATCATGGAAGTTGTGGTATATTACCACCATTTCTAATTGGCCTAGCCTTGTACTGTGGCACTCTACTTTTGGACAGGTACAAAGATGGAAATATAGACAAATACCCTTTGAGAACTACAAGGTCATTGCCAGGATGTGCAGGGGTGAAGTTAGAAAATAAAAAGCTCAGCTTGAATTGAAATTTGCCCTCTGAAAAGTCCTTCAGATACTCAAACAGCAAACAGAAACACAAGAAAAATATTGGCCTACTGTTAAACAGGAGATGTGATTTAGTCACCAATAATGCTGAAAAGTTTGAGATTTTTAATACTCCTTTTACCTATGTCTTTGGCAGCACTGTAGAGTCTCAGATATTGGGAAAATATTCTGGGTTGATTCAAACACAGATCTACCAGTAGAAAAGAAGAGTTGGTATTTGAGCTGTTACACAAACTTGACCCCTACAAAGAAATGGGCCCTAACAATATGCCCCTGAGGCTTTTAAGAGAGCTGGTTGATGTCACTCCATAATCTTTGAGAAGTTGTGGAGATCAGGGGACAGCCAGAAACCTGTAAGAAAGCTAAAGGCACTCCTATTTGCAGGAAGGGCTTAAATCCAGCAATTTTAGTTGCATCAGTCTTACTTCTTTCCTTGGAAAAATTATGGAACAATTTGTCCTGGGAGGTGTTAAAAGTGAGAAGAAGCACATTTCTGAGAAAGGTCAGCATGGATTCACCAACAGCTCTTTTCAGTCATACGATGCAATTGCTATTTAATTTCTAGTAATTTGAGCTGTAGTTTTATAACACAGCAGCTGTCCTATATCAATCCAGAGGTTCATATTCTTGTGCCCTCCATCCAGGTGCATCTGTGAACAAATTACTTAGAAAGAATGAAAAGGGGCAAACCATGGTTTCTAACACAACTTGCTTAATCCTTAACTACATTTTACACAGAGGCTGCCTGAGTTATAAGTACATATATTTGGCAACCATATGTTTTTCCTAAGTCTTTAAATAAATTGCTCTTCCAAGAACTTGTCCAGCCTGCCATTTCATTTCTTCATGTGAACTTTATGAAAAAACAAACTTGACAGAGAGCACAGCTTGTCTGATTAGGAGACACCTTTGGTTGCTTTGAACCAGGCTCCCACCAGTATGTTCTGGGGGTGGTGAGAAAATCAATTTGGTTCTTACATGACATGATGATTTGTGGACCTGGGTTCCAAAATTCTTCTAATCCTAGCTGGAGAGTACTAGTTTACTCAGCCAGACCTAACACAGAAGTTGCTTGGATTCCTTTGATAAACCTTGTTGTCCCTTTCTGAAGTTTCTCATTTTCTACTAGATTTTCTACTGTTTGTTTTTGAGATAGGAAGATCATGACTATGCGGAAAATTGAAGAGAGAAATGGGAAAATCAAGTCCTCTTCTTCCACTCAATTATTTTCTAATAGTTTTCAACTTTATACTTGTTTTGATCTGAAAATACTTTGGATCATGACTTTGACTTTTCATGGAACTGTATGGCAAATCCTCATTTTGAAAACAACCTCCATGTTTCAGTAAAATGTAAAAAACTATGAGATGATTGCAGAGGGGGAAAACAGCCAAAGTGTTTAATTCCAGTAAGGTTGAAAAAACTTTATTTCATTGAATTGTTTTGGTTTTGAGGTTTTTTTTATTCTTTCATAGTACACTTAGTCTGAATAATCCAGGCAGTAGAAAGATTTTCTTCTGATAGAAGAGTACAATCTGATGGGGAAATAGCTAAAATTTTCATCCAACTGAAACACATGTTGTAAATAAATATAAACACCTTAAACATAATATGCAATAAAAATTATGTGATAATACATTAATCTAATCTAGCCAAAGTAGAGATGTTATGGGGAGTTCGCACTACATAAGGTGTTGGACATAGTCAATACTCAAAATTTCTACTCCAGAAATCAAGACTAAAGTTTGTCTGTGTTTGGGATCTTATTCCCTTTCTTTGATCTTTATTACTTTCTTTGACATTATTACTCATTACAAGATAGATGGGAAATATGATTTTACTTCCCCAATTACTTCAGGGAAAAAATATTAATTTAGTTGGACTACAACACAGAATTCAGATTTATCAGAATGTTCTTTTGTTATTAAAATTATAGAGTTTGATAATCTATTTTGTGCAGCCTGTCATGCAGGAATTCTTTTGTAAGAGAGGCCATGCATGTAGAGTCTTCTGCTATTTTTGTCATTAATGCATTTTATTTGAGAGTAAAAGTTTTGTTGACCCATATGAATAACTTGCAAACTGAAATAATATAAGAAATTAAAACACATCATAATCATGTTTATTTATAATTATATAATTTTCTCTGGAATAATTTTTCTCACCTAATTGAGGTGAGGTGTCCCATTGTCTTCCACTCAGTTACTATCTGTACTAATGGAAATACAGTTTGATTTAACACTAAATCAGAAACACCAGCAATCAAAATGAAGCAATTTAGAACAATTAGTGCCAAATCATGTAACCTGAAACCAAAGAAATAATATGATTAGTCATACTGAGTCAAAGCAGTCAACAAGCTGGCTCAGCTTATGCTTAGACTAAAATCATTATTACGTGCTGATGAACAATTTATCAGACTAGCAGATGAGGAACTTTTATACAATGTTAGCAATTGAGTACATCAAGAATGCAAGATTTCTTATGTAAGAGTTTGGCAAGTGTTTCTGTAAGGCAAATGTCCTCCAAACACCTGTTATCTAACGAGGCATGTAACAGCAAGACGTAATTTATATTCTTAAAGGATGAAGGGATTCTTCAATTAGCAAGTTATCAAAATGCAAAGTATTAGCTTTATAAGCAATTTGCATTGTAGTGAGCAGATGTACCACAGATGAGGGTTTCCTGCAAACCTCTTTAGGAACGATCAACCTAATGGTTTTTAAGCCCTTTTGTAACATTGCTGGGAAAAAAATTATCTTTTTCTTCCATCTATTTATCGTTATCATTTGCTTTAGTGAATCTTGTTTAAACCTCACTGAGCTAGGTCCTGTTTTTAGATCTGATTTATGGTTGCACTCAACCAAACCAATTGGCAACTCACAGGTCAGGGCTTATCAGGTTTTGCACTGAGAGATCAGGAATCCATCTCTGCTACCAAAAATAAAAGCCATCTGCAGGGACTCCCCAGTAACATTTCCAGTCAGGGAAATTCTCCTCATGATAACTCCATCTGAACTTTGTTAGAACTGTTTTTGTGCCCTGAAAGTCACCCTGTAAAAATTCAGGAAATATGCTTGGATTGTCACCCCACTGCATCATCAGAAGGTGAAATTAGGGATGCAGTGTTGCCATCGGCTTCAAATCATCAGCTTTGTGTGGGAGGAGGTAAAAAATGACAAATATCAAACCTATTTTCTTTTCTTTTCTTTTTTTTTTTTTTATTTTTAAGCCTCATTACAGTTGTTTTGTGTAGATGGAAGATATAATTCTCAGAGATTTCAAGTGGGTTTCTCCTCCTGTCAATGTGCATATATGTGCACATAACCTTCTCTTAAACTGAAAGAATTGTTCTTGTTTTTTTCCAACTGTCTCAGTGTCCTGTTGGTTACCTTCCTTTCTGCTAAGGGTCAGATAACTAACTGCCCTGGCCAGTGACAGCATGCCCAATAACAACAACAAAAAAAAATAGATTGTTGAGACTACCAGCAGTACTAACTGTTCAGAAAAAAAGTTTGGGGTATCCAAAGTTTTCAAACATTTCACAAGAAGCAGGAAAAGTATGAAACATTATTCCAGGAACAATTCTTTAAACAAGGAGAATGTCAGAGAAATATATCTAGGACAATTCTCAGGAAGGCACAATGGAAAAAAAAAAAAAACAGACCTAAGCCAACACAAGTATATTTCATTGGTGTTAGGAAACACAGTCTTTCAGGTACAGTATGAAAGCCAATATTGGTCTGTTACTTCCAGGTGATATATAGTTAGCTTACACATAAATGCTCATTTTTGTCAATCTAAAGATCTTTTGGAATGAAAAAATGTGTCATTGGTTTTTTTTGTAGTGCTGACTTTTCACTTATGTAATCCTGTTACTTTGCAAGTGTGCCCTTAATGGCACTTAAGAAATCTCAGCTTTTAATAGTTTGAAGCTTTGCAATGTTAACTTTCTTACTTTTAGCTGGCATTTTTTCCAGTGATAATAAGAAATATAAATAAATTTACTAGTCGACAGATTTAAACGCAAAAAGAAAAACAAAAAAAACAAGGGAACTGGTGGTATTTTATTTGATGTCACTTTTCATGGACAAATTGTACCAATTAGAATAGAATTTTATTACCTGGCTACCACAAAAAGACATGAAAAATCGGTTTGACATTAACAGCAATGCTTAAACTCTGGGCTAGGACTAGATTCACACAGAGGTCTTATGGATCCCACTGGCTTTAGGAGCTATAGATAGACCATTTCTCATAAGATTCACTTCACTTTCCCTTTTGTCTGCGAGGCATAATGCTGCATTGTCAGAGAGAAATGTCCTGTTTCTCTACAGACTCCAGCAGGGATGTGCCATGCTGGTGCCACATGCATAGGAGACAGTCAATGAAAAGGTCAGGGCATGGATGAACCCTGAATCCACACAAAGAATGAAGGTGCAATGTTGGGAAACCTGCTGCATTAACTCCAGATGCCCCTATAAGCACAGAATGCAATTTACTCAATGACATGGAACTGAAAATAGCACCACGTCTCTACATTCTAAATGAAAAATTGCTTAATCTATCTAATAATTCAGATTAATCGATTAATAGTTTCAATACTTGGTTAAAGAGAATTGCATAAATACTAATTCATCTTTTCCTAGTGCTGAAACATCACAAATGAAGGGGAAAGTAAGTTTAAAAAATTCCTTTCAAGAAAATTTCCTTCCCTCATAGACTTAAGGTCAAATCACTTAAAAAATCATGTTTGTTATCTTTGTAATTGGAGTTCTATATCATTGTCAGATAACAGCTGAAGTAATGAAGTCCCTTCTATTTCAAGATGTTTAAAATTGGGATATAGCTCCTGGTTTTCAACTCTGCTTGAGTTCATGTGGAACGTGAGGACACAGCAGAGCAAAAATCGAATAGGGATGCTTGCTGCATTACATCAGAGAAATTTATTTCTTGAATGCTTTCTCCTGTAAGGGCCCATTTAATAAGGCTGAAGGCAAACGACAGCCATTGATCCTCATTTCCAGAGATGTACAGTGTATGCTGAGAAGGGCACAGCCTGGGACTGCTCAGTTTCTGAGACAGGTGGGCAGTGTCACAACAAACCTTTGAAGACTTTGGCAACCCAATAGCTTGGTATTGCATTTCCAAAAATCCTTACAACAGATGTAAGAATTCAGTCTATATTTACTATTTTGATATATTTACAGTGCCTGATGTACTGTGAACTTTTTTTTTTTTTTTTTTTTTTTTTTTTTTTTTTTTTTTTTTTTTTTGTGCAGACTTAAAGCATATTCTCTGTGAGACTGGAAATGCCATTGCCTATTGATTATAATGTGATTTCTGTACAAAAAAATAAAACCAAGCAGGAGAAAAGTAAACTAGTGAGAAACAGAAAAATTTAAATTTCACAGTGTGTAAATTGGCAGGATTTAATGTAAATTACAAGTTATCTTTCTTGGAGATTACTTTCTCACGGCATTTACATATGGCTGAAAAGTTAATAAAGTTCTTGCATCACAGACATGCCCCCTAAAATATTCACCTGTGTTTGACTTCCAGACATATACTAATTTTTCTTTTTTGGAATTCAAAATGGGTAAGTAGTTGCAATTCTGTTTGATACAGAGCAGGAGAGAAAATCAGTTGTAAAGTGAAGTCAGATGTTTCTCTGTGGTGCTCTCTCTGTATCTCTGACTATTGCTAGAAATATTTTATGTCTTAGAAGAGTGGATAACATAGAGAAAAACATTAGCTACTTGACTTTGTTCTGTGCTGTATGGCATGTTTACTCTTAAATCTTCACAGAACAGTTCTATATTTTAGGTAATAATATCAACTTATCTGCCTTGCAAATGGACAATCAAGGTTCACTGGCATAAATCCTGTAAAACATGGAGAGCATTTTTAAATTTAATTTTATTGTTTTAGCTATTCATAAAAGGAAAACTGAGATACTACAAAGTCCCTTTAGAAATGTTTAATTTTTTCAGCTTTGTACTCAACTCTGAATCATTCAAAGAAAATACATTTGGAGCGTCAACTGTTAACTTGAATAAAAAATCTGTCTGCTTGTATAGTGAGAACACTACATAATGTCAAGAACTCTCACCTTTTTGTATCATTCCTGTTCATGTAATAATTAGATCAAAATTAGGCTAGCTCAAGCCTTGGATGCACAGGTGGAGATAGAACAGAATCTGGTTTATATGAGATAAATGTGTATATTTATTCTGAGATTTCAAAATCTATTCTCATGGACATAATAAACCCAAGACTGTCTTTCTATGCTTGATATGGAGAGCAAATCTACTGTCATTACTGCCTTACAGAATTAAAAATATCATATTAAGAAAAAAATAAGTGACTCATATACCACCAGCAAGGAGTAAGTCTGTCTAACTAAACTATCTGACCTTGAAAAGGTCTGTTTCCATACATATTTCATAAAACAGCTGAAAGCATCAAAAGTTGGATAATAGGGGAGATTAGCAAGTCAGCAAAAGAATGTTGTTACACAGGGGACCTGAATGTTCTGTGTAGGATACTAAAGACTGCTTGCTTGAAGCCACAATTGCATATGTTTCTCCACTCTGCAGTAGAAAAGTGGTAAAATATTTTATTATGTGAAACATGAAATTATCCCAAAATACAGAGGTTCTGGTAAAGATATTTCAGGGTTCATTTATCTGAAAGTGCTCATGTAAAGCAAAGTAGGTATTTTCCTGAGAGTTACATTCACAAGAAACAAATTACTAAATTGGATGTATCCTTATGATTAGCCAGGTATTCCATTATTTTTGAAGAAATGGAGCCAAATAATCTTGGATTATTTTCTGTATTCTGCTTATGTGTTGTTGATTTGTCTTCTCTTTTCCTAGGTGTCTAGTTACTATGAGGAATCAGCATTAAGCTTTATTTTGTGCTACTTTTAATTTTGGCTTTTTTTTTTTGTTGTTGTTATTGTTGTTTGTTTGTTTCTTTCTTTCTTTGTTAACATGGATTTGAAGCAGCTAGGTAATTATTTACCTTGTTCAGGAAGTTTTGCCGCTTTGTTGTTTTTTTGCTGTAACATGCTGGAATTCAAAACTTTGCATAACTGTTTAATTGAAGTATTTGATTTTATATTGTCACTTTGAATTACTCCAACTGAATGTGGGCATTTTAAGTAATTATGCATTGTTATGTTCTTTATGTTATAGCTTTAATCTGATTTAGTATTCATGATGACTAAAAGTAGAGTTTTCTGGCAGGCAGAAAGATGCAAAATTAAATTGAATCTATTATGACTAAAAAGAGTGACTGGATTACTAAAAAGTTAGCAATGCCTAAAAGGTTTTGGAGTTTTCTTTGAACTCTTTACTCTCATAACCATATGAAAGTTTAAGTCACAATGTAATTATGAAAGAGGGAATGTTCTTGTTAATATACTGAATATGAATTAATATATACTCTATGACAGCAAGGCCTCATTTGACTAGCTGAAATTGCTTCCCTAGATTTCTGATAATTTTATGTATGAGAAAAAGTATGATTGCTTGACCAAATTAAGTAAGATGACATACACATAAATGACTGCCTAGGTCTGACTCCAAATTTTTGAGATACAGGGAAATCTACAGCCTGTCTTACCTGAGTCCCAGAAGAGGAAAAAGAGAATTGATACAGAATTTAGATACAGGCATATCTGTCCCAGCAGAACCAATGCAGGCATCTTTCTACCTGCAAGCTGTGCCTGAGATAGTGATCTCAGTGGTGGGTCTGCACAGCAGTGAAAATTACTAGGCCTTCTCTCTTTTTTTATATACTTGGTGAACCCAGGTTTTCTATTTCAATAATTCTCCTAGGATTTGGAGGTGTAGACAAGGCAATGTCTGAAAAACAACAATATATTTTAGTATGTCAAACAGGATATCCAACATATTTTTTTGCCTGATGCAAATTTCAGCCAAGTCGTGATGATATTTGTCTGAGATGGAATGTAGAAGACCTCTCAGGAGAGAGGTTAGTACTGACAAAGAAAGGCAATGCAGATCCTTTATTTATGCAGAAATGCTCAACTTTGTACTGCTGGCCTTACTGAAATACAGCCATCTGCCTGTCTGCTCCTGAATTGGGATTGGATGCTTGCTTTGGATGTGCAACTCGTGGTATCCTTACCAGATCCCCTTTCACTTTCAGCTCAAGGGAACAGGGGCACTCGGGTGGCCAGTAACAGCCTGTCACTGTGGGGCAGATGTAAAATATATCTAAGGCAACTTTGACTTGATGTTAACGCTGACAGTCAGCACCTAAAGGCTTCTCTACCTCAAAGATATGACAAGAGTAAGAGGATAGCTAAGAAGAAAGGAAGAGAATAAATGATAGGAAAAAAAGAGAGATATACTCCACAAAGCAATAATGAGGTTTACAACTTTCCAAAAGAATTTCAGTCAAGGATGATGGATTCCATAAAGGAGAAACTTGGAAAAGAAGTGGGTAATCCATTTCCTTTCCTTTCTTTTCCTGCTTCCTTTCTTCTTTTCAGTTAAGGATGCTCCACATCCACTTATGTAAGTCTAGACAAAAACAGAGACAGCGCTTTTTCCCCTCAATTTCTAATAATCCTGATAGACCCTGGACTGCCCAATCCTCTGAGCCAAAGGACTGTGAGGGTGGGAGCAGGCACTTCTCACTTTGACACTAAGTTTGTCAGAGATCAGCAATATCAGGTGAAGTTTCACGTGTCCATGGGGCCTGATGAGACTCAACCCAGAGAACTGAAGGAGCCAGGCGATCTTATGGAATTCTCTCCATCAGCTACCAAAGCTGAGGAATCTGGGGTATTCCCTGCTCTCTGAATGGTGGCCCACGATATTCCAATTTGCAAGCAGGGTATAAGGGAAGACCCAGAAACACTTAGACCTGTGAGTCTAATCTCAACACCTAGAAAAATTATGGAGGAGACATATAGAGAGTGGGTGCCATCAAGAGCTGTTTAAAGGATAACAGCCATCAGGCACAGTCAACATGTCCACAGAGAGGAAGTCCTGTTTAACCAATCCAAGATCTTACAGATCATCTGCCCAGTGAACTGAAAGATGCAGAGGATCTAGGGTTTTTTTTTTTTACTTAGTGATGCATTTTTTACTGTGCCTCACAGCTCCCTTCTGCAGCAGTGGCCCAGCTGAGGGCCAGTGGAGCGCTGAGGAGAGAGACACTGAGGGGCTTGGCCAGCAGGCTGGCTGGTGGCCACCAGCTGCTCTCAACCCTCCCTCCAGGGCTGGGTAATATTTGGGTTCATGATCTGTATGCAGGAGTTTAATGATGCATTAGTGACTCTAGAGGCAGTGTGCTGTTCCATTCTCTTATGCACTAGACTCTTTTCAGGAGAGAGAAGTCTGATCTGTATATTATGGACTCCCCCAGAATTTTTCCTTTTTCTTTTGCCACTGCCTTTCCTTCCTCTTTTATTTTTTATTTAATTTTTAATTTTTTCCTAATATAAGAATGATGCAGATTTAGCAAATTGCAAGAAATTGCTAGAATTAGCTTTGATCTTGGCAAACAGTTTTTTAACCTAGCAAAGATAGCTCAGTATAGTTTAGACTTCAGTTCTCTCTATATCTCAACAATAATTGTTTGATAATACTGCACTACTGACCCCATGGGAACATATTTCTTTGTATTAAGTGCCTTGAGGAATTGATCTTTACAGGCTAGTTGCACCTAGTGTGAAAGTAATTCCTTCATGCTGAACATTTCCTATGCTTTTGTGGTTTTTTTACTCTCCTCTGTAATCAGAATTGGTAGAGGGTGAGCAGTAATGGAGAGCTAAGGTGCTACAACTTGTGCTTAATGACCAACAGATCCATTCTCACATCTCTGAAAAAAAGAAAATATTACTGCACAGTCCCAAGCTTGGTTGTTGTGACATTTATCACACTTACACCACTTTGTGTGCAACTGCTCTTAATAAAAGAAGTAAATGTAGAGATAGGTCCAAGTCCAAAATCACTCAATTAAGCCAAAGGAGAGAAGACTTATTTTGACATCCTTTTTGACATCCAGAGGAATACTGCCTTTCTAACCAAAGAGAGCCAGGAAGACAGGGTTATACAGCTTTGGGGCACTTATTTGCAAGGTCAGCAATAGATTCATGGTTTCTATTAAGGCAGTGTTGAGGTAATCCTTTTACTATCATCTATCCTTACAAGAGAGCTCCCATTTCAGTTCTCTTTGATGCACTGCATGGCCTTGCTCCAGTCCTTGCCTAGTAAAAGCCCAGTAGCTTCAGGGCCAACAGGTTCTGCTAAGAGACTCAGTGTTTGCCACCACAAGTGTATTATGCTGCCAGAGCCTGGTCACTCCAGGCCAGAGCTGGCTAACATCCATCTGAGAGCATGAGCAGGGGAAATACATCTCTTCTTGTAACCTTGTGTGTAGATGTAACCTTATTAGCAATCTTCTCCTTCCCATATGTCTCTCTTAAAATAGAATGCTTTATGCTGCACATAAATTGTATTTAGAAGGTTATTCTATGAACATTTATTTTAGACTCTAATGTCTTCAGGGAGGGGAATGTCATTTACTATCAGTTTAAATAGGGCTTAGCAGAATGGGGCTTTGACCTGGTCTGCTCCTTACATCTGCCATATATAGACAAATAAACATCTCCTGGTTTAATAAATGTCATTAAATCAGCATTTTCAAGAATAAACAGAAGCAAAAAAACCCAAAACCAGAAATATGCCCTTTCAACAAAATTAACTGAACAGTCTCCTTTTCCCCCTTTAAACTTCCTTTTGGATTTTGGGAAGGGACAATGCTTCTGTTGCTGGTTCTGCCAAAAGGATTAACTCTTCTTCTGAACATGCTATTTTCTTTTTCCTAGTTATAATTCATGGTGTAACAAGAATAAGTCACTGAATTCAGTTTTAGAGGGGAATGGGAAACTTTTACTTCCTCAGTGATATGCCCTCATTTCATAAAACAGCATATTAACATTGTTCTCTGGCCGAGATCTCTATATCTCAATAGGGCTAATTAAATAGAAAACACGGGGTGAAAGGCAGTATCTGCAGAAAATTTTATTCTGGGTAGCATTTCAGCATCTTGGACAGATTTTAATAGTTGTTTTTTTACAGGTCCAGCTGTTTACCATGCAGCCTTGGGGCAAGTCCTTATTTATGAGAAGAACTCTTCACCACTGATTGTAATCATGTGCAAAATGGTCTTTTCATCTCATGCTCATGAATACATCTTTGTTAAACTAAACAAGACCTGCTGACTCAACATCTGCCCTTAATGCATGCAACTCACCTTTTGATCTCAGCATCTATTTGGATGGCTAAAGGGAGTTGGTTCTTTGAGGGGACATTTCCAGTAATTATGAGGACTATTCATTATTTTTTTTCTGAAAGAGGACGACAATTTTTAAACAAAAATGCTTTCCTTTGATTTCCTTGTAAGGCACAACACTTAATATATTTTTTCATTGAATTACATTTCCTGTAACTTATTAGAAGCTTTGTGTTATGAGTGTTATATATTGAAGGCAATGAAGGGTGAGAAAACATCCAAAACTGTAAGGAAAGCAATAATTTATTGTATCCTGTGGGACTCAACTGCTTGTTATAAATTAATTTTCCATGTAAATGGGCTTTAAAAAAGATTAAACTTGATGCTGGTGCTGTAATTGTTATTCACACAAACTTCAAACAAATTTCATTCTTTGGCTATTCTTTAATGCTAATGTCTAGAAAAATCAATTTTTGTTTCTTTATTCTTATATTTGAAATAAACCTAAGCTTACTGCAGTTAGGGGATTTGGACTTTGGCATATTTTTTACACAGAGTTTTAAAGAGGTGACCTCCATTTAACTAAATATTCAATACTCAGTAGTCTGCTAACACACCTGACTACCTCAGGTAATTCATATCACACAAAAATTAAAGAAGATACATTGAACACTTGTTCTAACATTATTCTTCTATCCATCATCTGCAAAGAGGAAGTCTTCAGGAAGTAGATTGATTTGACCTTTTTCTATGGTCACATCAGCTATGGTCAAACTCCTTCCAGAGATCCAAGATGTAAAAGTCATACCAGGCTCAATGGAGATGATGGAGCCTGTGCAAGGATTTGTCTCAGCTCCTGCTGAGGTGCTGGAAAGGAGCTGGATACAAAGAACTGTATTCTGGGCTTGCCACTTTGGCATCCTTTACTTCCATCTCTCGCTTGATGGGCAGTCTGGGCCATGAAGGGCCAGCAAATGGCAGTGAGCATCCTCCCTGCTGTGCACCTGTAAAGCAAAACCAGGACATTTTCTCAGAGACAGCAAATAAATGCATAACTTTCACATTTAGAAAGTCCTCTTTTCTTACAGGGACATGATATTCATGGAGGGTAAAGTTAGATTATCTTGACTAAAAGCAGTTTTCCAGAGCTGCTCTTTTCAACTTAATGAATTCATAAAATCAACTGTCAGCAGAAGTAGCAACACATTAACTTTGATTATTTAGAGGACAATAACAGGGTCAATTGCGGCAAGATTTAGGAAGTCAGATTTGCCAGCAAAGAAGAACTGAGAACTGTACAGGTTTACTCCTCAGCAGCAAGCTCTGAAAATTTTCACTCTCCTATAAACTGGCTGTAGTTGATATTAGAGAAAAAGTGGCAACAATTTGCAGCCTTCTTTTTCATGAACTTGCCAAATGTTTGAACTACGTGTTTTGGCTTTTTTAAAGGAAATATTAAAATTCCAAGATTTTTTTCTTGTACATATGATCAGAAAATAAGCAGTGCTCACATGTGAAGTTTCTCAAATCCTTGCATATGTCTCCTCCCAGAAAAGAATCTTCTTCTAGTTTCTTTGACTTTAAAACATTGTAAATACTCAAAGGACTATAATTTTTAATGAGCTAGAGGTTGCTTTAGTATAGTTGTTCTTGATTACCTATTTTTTCAGTATCTTTCAGTTCACATGCACCCTTGCTAATTGTAATGAGGCGTATCAGAGGTCATGCAAAACTGGTTGAGATGATTCATCTTTGTCTTGATCTGTGTGGTTGCTTGAAAAACCCTGGGTGTTCCATTCCATGCTTTTGTTATTCTTAATTTATGAACTATCAGCTATATGTTCTCAATTTCCAGATGTTAGAACAGGCAGCCCATTTCAAACTACTGGCATGCAACAGTAAGAAGGCTAATTATATACACAAAATAAAGTTTTTTCAGGTGTCAGAGCAGAAGCCTTTAAAAAAGGAGTCATGCACCTCCACAAACACTTCTAAGAGTATATTCCACAAAGGAATTTGCAAAGTAATGTAGGATATGGCCAGAGGGTTAAGGTCACTTGTGCTATCCTTATATGTTTCACTGTCTAGACTACATTGGTTTTTTGAATAGTAAACTATTAAGATGTATACTGAAGATAACTTACTGTTAGTAATCTGTACCAGTGCAAACTTCAAAATGTAATACTTAAAATGCTGTGAATGGGGAAGACATTTCTACAAAATGTGTTGAGGCTTACACACAGAGTAGACACTTTCTGTTTATAATTTACTAATAAGAGAGCTTTGTTATATAGTAGACCCTTCTCAAGGAGGGAATGATTTAACATGGAATCCTCTCTGCCTTTCGGCACAAAACCTCCCATAAAAGCTGAGATTCAAAATCATTCCCAACCTTTAACAACAGAGGATCATGTTGTATTTGTGGTAGTCATTTTTCACAGGATTTAAACAGCAGTCTTAAGAGGATGAGGTGTCATGACATTGCTAGATCAAAGCCTTTCAGGTTAGGTCAAAGATATTCCCTGGGGTTCTTATTTTCTAGAAAAGACTTGGTAGACTTTTACAGTCGTTATAAATATTATAGGTACACTCTGGATTCAAAAGTCCCTAAACATTCACAATTTAATGCAAGTCCCTTTGCATCCCAGTCATCACTGAGAAGAGATGCTTGACACCAAATGCTTGGTGTATTCTTGTAGGTCTGCAGACCATTACAGTTTCTATATTTTAACTGGGATTCTTGTCCTAAGTATATACACACAGATGATTTTTTTTTTGTCCACCTGGAAAAGAGACTTTTGTTATATATGAGGTCAGATTTGAAATGTACAGCCACTCTTCCTCCTGTGCCTCCTCTAGGCTCATGTATCATTGAGTAACCAGCTGAAAATAGCTGTGTAAGCACAGAACTAGCTGAACCATTCAGTCGGGATTCAAGGATACAGGCAAGGGCAGGAATGCTTCTGATTAGGTCACAAATGATGACAGCCAAGGTCAGCAGCTCTCACACTTCTGGCCTTCATCACTAGACTACTATTGCTACATTACTAATATTTATTAAAATTGTGTGAAATATTTGTCTCAGAAATTAATCTAGCCTTTTTGATCTGTTTTTTCCACAGCACTCTTGGCTTTATACAGTTATGTATCCAGTTTATCTAAAAGGAAAGCATTATTTGCTGCTCTTTAGGATCTTTTTACAGTAAGTTTCATTGAATTGCTTAATGAATGCAGTAATAACTAGTTTCTCTACTTTTATGTGCAGGAATAAGAGCAATTTCTTTCTGTGAGGTGGGAGGTAGCACTGGTAGCACTGGTATACTACTACTCTCAAAAGGAGTTCAGGTTTAATCGAAATTACAAAATTACCTCAAAACTGAAAATAACAGAAGGCAAAATAATAACCAGATTTATGTGAATTGAAAGTTAGAAAAAAGGTTTCAAGTATTGTTCAATCACTTTCATCTATCTTTAGGGGTTTACAACACTTCTCACATTAAAATATTTTTCTCTCACACCTGATGAAAAAATAAACTTTACATTTTTCAGATAAGGCAGAGTCTTTTTGCCTCGCAAGGATTCTACCCATTCCCATTATGACAGTGAAAATAACTCACAGAGAATGACTTGGCAGGTTTTTAACAACGCCTTCTGAGATTCAGATACTAGGAAAATAGTTGATATTTAAGTTGTTAGCCTAAGATAATATGGTTCTACTGCAAAATATGATTCTCAGAGAAATATAAACTATACAAATGGAATTGTAATCTTTATCGGTATTTTCCCTTGCTTTAAAACTGTGTATTTCTTTAAACACTAAAATATTCTATATGGTAGATACTTTCTTCTGTAGAACATGTATTTTGATAACAAGGAATCAATATGATGCAGAATTCAAACATAGAAACCCAAATCATGTAAAACTAATGTTATCTCTTTGTGGATTAGATATCTCTTGTCTCATATTTAGCCATACGTGTTATTTAATAGAACAGCAATGTACACAAAATTCTGTAGGGTTTAATAAGATTGGGTTTTGTTTTAGCACTATTTTTTTTAATTTAAATTTTTGCATTTTAGTATTTAGTCAGCAAGAAACAGATATATTTTTCTTCAGAAATTAAATTTACTTCTACCAGTGGCTGTAAAATCTTTAGGCAAGCTTCTGGTCATACAATTTTTCTTTTATTTTTTTTTTTCCTTTGTTTAATGTCACACTTCCTGATATTTGGAAGTGAAAGCTGAAATTACAAGTCTAAATAAAAGTGAACGGGACTGGGCTTGGTCCTACCTGTTTCTTTTATTTTCTACTAAAAACAGTAGTGCAGTTTTGCCTTAGATACAGGATGCTCATAAAAAACACAAAGTGAGGAATGGAAAAATATCCCACCTCTTCTCCATTTTCCTAATTTTCTTTAAATGTTAAAAAAATGGGATAATGTTGATGAAGGTAGAGGGAAGTGTAACAGCAGAGGGTAAATACAGGACCTTGCATCAGATGTGGCAAAAGAACAAGAGAGGTCAATGCTTCAATTGGAGCTGAAGCAGGTGAACAGAATAATAAAGCTAGTACACTATTACCATGACACGGGCAAGAGCAAATGCTATCAAGAAAGAAAAATATCTACAGATATTGCTGTTGCAATAAACAGAAGCAAGAACAGTCATTGCCATCATGATCAGGATGAAAGAACAAAAGAAGCTGGGAGAAAGCATCAGTCTTGGTAAAAACTGCAGCAAACAGAATCTTCTCTCTCGCATCTGTAAGTCCTTCTGCTACTGAGAGAACTGAACAACTCATGGGAAGTGCATCATCTAAGTGCTGCTTACAAGAATGTGTGGCATCATGAGAAACCAGCTACAGTGATTACAATAAACTGTAAAATCCAATCTTTGTATAATCCAAAATCCTCTGAAATCAAACTGGGGTGGTTTTTTTTTGTGTGTATGGATTAATAGATTTTGAAGAACAGAAGATCCAACCATAACAAAATCCTTTAAGTTCAGTGATGCAATAAGCTTTCCCTATCTTAATCTTGGGTTAGACATCCCTCACTTTTACATTCAGAGACTTCAGGAAAACTCAGAAACTGGAGATTTCAGGGAGAAGAAAAATCTATTTTGAATCTATGTTGGATCTACCCTAGGCTGTTTTACAAGGTCTGGTGGTTGTGTGGTACCCTGGAAGCTCAGGGCAGACATAGGATTCTCCATTCTGATGACTAATATTGATTGTATTTATGCAAGCAAGGAAAATGCAGTTGTTAGGAACTTATTTTAGTGCTGTGCCCTAACCCTAGACTTGGGGAGCAGTCTGAGCTCCATCTGGACCTTTGCTACAGGGTCTATTACAGCCTGACTGAGTCCTTTGGCATTGGACATTACTCAGCTGTATGTTTGAGATGTGACCACAGTCCTTTAAGTTGCAATTCAGATAAGTATTTTGAAGCATCTCTTTTCTCTGTGAGGGGGTTCTCTAGAATTGCTAGTCCCATTAAATACCCGTTTGTCATTGAAATTATTTATTATTTGAGGTTATCTGTATAATAGAATTACAATTTTACTGTGCATTGGGACTCATTTTTGGGCTTTCTGGTTAAAGAGTAAATGTATTAAATATAAACTTTAATACTGAGCTATAACAACTTTGAAATGTCCTTTCCTCTCCTTGAGTTCATTAAGCCTCCAGAGAAACTTTCAAAGCCCATTAGTTAATTTCAGCTTGGGTTTCTCATCTCAATCTTAAACAGCAAGAAATAAGATTTAATGACTTTAGAGGTCATGACTCCTTTGTCATATAATGTCTTGGTTTAGTGACCTGCTTCATTAGGACCACAACTGTACTACTTGTTTATTCTCCAAGCACTGAAAGTTAAAATATTCTCTTTCTCACTCTCAACCTTTTAAACAGAGCATTTTTTATTAATAATTATGAAATGAAGATGTAAGCTATTTAAATACTTTGTTGAAGTTCAGAGTATCAAAGGCGTGTTATACTGTGTGATCCAGTTTATAATTTAGAACTACAATCAAAAATGTACTCAGTTTGCTCACAGCCGTTTCTGTTGGAAATGTGCTCCAAGATAATATGTAATCTGACAGTCAGGTATCTCCACTAGAAAAGAAGGAAACTGTATCAAAGTGCCTATTTGTTGAAGTAGTTAGACCAAAAAAATCCATCTAGAAACTTCTTATTCTATTGGGAGGCAACCTTCTGCCAGGATTTTGTGCAGATACATTAGTAATTTCCCTTGCCTTACACAGTCATTAGTACAGTGCACGTCTGCACAAGATTGGTGTTCAAAAGTGCTTGTTATTACTTGTTACAGTAATAGGAAGAAAAAGGTAGTTTGCCTAATTCTAGGTGTTTTGGAGAGAACTGTAGCTGACAATATCCCATGACTCACAGAGGCTCCACTTTAGCCTCCTAGGCAGTGTGAACAAGTAAGTTCAAATCTATTTTATTGATTGCCCAGACTTATGTGTATATTAGATTCATCAGTATGTTCTTGCCCCATCTCTGGTGCATCCTACCTGCACTGATCAGTTGCCTTTGATTCTGATCATCAGGAGAAAATAATTGCTCGCTCTTCATAGCTAGAGTACTAGTTGGTATTGACATTGATTCAATAGGACCACAGAAAAATTTAGGTTGAAAGAGGCCACTGGAATTCAGCTAACCAGTCTCCAAAGCATGTTTAACGTGACAGGTACATCAAACTTCTCAGGGCTGTGTCATTTCAAGTTTAAAAGGTCTCCATGGAAGGAGATGCTTTAGCCTCTCTGGACAACCTGCGCTTAACTGCATTCATTGTCCATGGATTTCCTTAAAACTAGCCAGAAAATTCCCTGCTGTAAATTGTTTTTGATGCCTCTGGTCCTTTAGCTTTGTAGATCTGAGTACAGTCTGGCTCTATCTTAACCCAGCTTTGTGCAGAGGAAGGCTGTGATTAGCTGGCATCTGGCCAAACAAACCCAGTTTCCCTGTCCTGTCCTCAGATGTCATCTGTGCCAGACTCCTATTCAAATCCCAATTTCTTTGCACCAGGAAGTCTAAAATTGGATTCAAATGTTTCAGAGGTAACCTCATTAATGTAAAATAGAGGGAAATAATCACTTCCCCAAGCTGTCCCAACTCATCCAGGGTTTACTCCATCCTAGATCTATAATTCCACCATGATCACAAATTTCACACAGCTCCTTTTAGGCCATTCATCCAATTTATTGCAGGTAAGTTGCTTTAATGTCCTGTGTTATTAGTTTTTCCCTAAAATCTGGCATCCAGCTTGATAATATTCCTACAATAGTCATTGAAGGTGTTCACATTTTGAAATTTTAAGCAATATCACAAAAAAACTACCAGCTATGTTACTCTCTAGACTCAAAATTCACTTGTTTTTCTCACTCTGGATCTCTTTGAAATAACTAACCTATTACTCTACTGAAATCCTTGGTAACATCAAAGTAAAATAAACATTTTTTGTTCTCTATATTTTTTCATAAAACTATAACTAAATTGTCTCTAAACCAGGTTAACCAAGCACTATAGGTCCAGCTATTGGATCTATTTTTGGTATTGGAAAACCCAAACCAGCTGTTTGTAATTGCCTCCTTGTACTTTTGTGTTTAGAGATGGCTTCTGTGAGGATCTATTTCTTGATTTTCCTTATGACAGAGGTTAAACTGAAGCTGCTGGGCCTGTGTTTTCCAAGATTCTTCTCTTACATTTTCTTTCTTCCCTCATATGGGATTTTTACTGACAAAATTACTCTTCAAAGTTAATACAAAATAGCCTTTCAGTGATTAGGGGAGCTGTATCAGCCCCACTGGATGAGCCCTGCAGGTACATATATTAATTAAAAAAGCAATACAATGGATGTTCTCTTTACTGCCATCCAAAAGGCAAAACAATGAGCATGATTAATGTAAAAATTTAGTGAATGTAGCAATAGGCATAGAAGAGAGCATCTTCCAGTAGTGTTTTCCATCTTTGAAGGGTAAACAAGCTTCTTTCCTGTCAGCCCTTGCTCTATTTACATAATTTTGTGTACATTCAAAGGGACAGATGTGGGGGGAAAAAAAAACCCCTCAGTCTAATCCTTTCCTTACTTTTTTAGTGATAATCTAAGTTTCAATTTGTTATTTTTAATTTGGATTATTCTTGGTAAAGTATTAATTTCTCCTGTTTTTGTCAGTAAAGCAACCCTCACAAGACTGCAAAACTTGTCCATGCCCAATTACACAGGCTTGTACAGAAGCAGCAGTTAACAAAACCATGTGTGTCTGGGACCCCAAATCCCACAGGCTGAGCCACAGCTGGCTCTTCCCTTTGTCTAGTGAGAAGAGCTGTTCAGGCTTTACACCTTTTTATACAAGAGAATGAAAATAGTCTTTCATACAGCCAGGAATAGCTCCTGAAGGAGAAAAAATACAACTGTCTGAGTTCATTAGAATTGACTAGTCCCCTTATAAACGAGATATTTTTGATTTACTTGAACTGCGGTTGAAAGTCTCAAGAGAAAGCAAGGTCATAACAAGGGTTTCATTTTATTTTAAAATTAGCTAATTAATGCAATAGCTTCCTGGACTTTTCAATACAGGGAAAATGACATTTTAAAAACAATGTGATCTCTAAAATGATAAATGCTTTTAGGAAAAACTTTTTGGTAATATAGTCTTCCAGGACTTTATTAATATATGGATAAACTTCCATCTGGGTCTTCAGCCACAGAAAATTGATGGAAACATGATTTATTCAAATATGCAGGGTATTGAAGGATACTGTTTTAAATAAAGCACAAAAATTGACAGAGTTTTGGAATCTTAAACTGAGCTTCAGGCAGAGATAAATATTATGATGAAGTGTTTTGTAAATGGCTTTGTATTTCCATAAGTAAGTCTGCTGTATATTTTTGTTTTAAATTAAGAGATTGAATTATATATCCTTAAAAAGTGCATATGTTGTCTAGAGTTGGACTAGACATTGCTGCTTTGTCTGAATCATTATTAGTAGTAATTTCTCCTGTATAACTCTCAGTAGAACAGACTGACAGCCCCAAATATTTCACATAATGAGCTAACTGTCTGCTACCAGTTTCAAGTCCTTGTATTTCATCATATTTAGTATTTGAAAGGGGATGTCAATTTTCTTCAACCATGGATAAATAATAAGGCTGTTGTAGTTTAGAATGGTACTCTACAATTTAGTGTTCCCACTGAAACCACTCCAAACTATGTGTTGCTCACTAATTCACCTATCCCTGACCTCCTCTGGGACAGGCTGAAGAGGAGAATTAGAGACACAAAAGGTAAAGATCGTGGGTTAAGATAAGAACAATTTACAAGAAAACGCAGTGAGACAACAAAACAAACAGCAGCAGCAGCAATACCAATGGCAGAGAGTACAAGATAGAGGCAAACGATTCACATGAATCATACCCAGCTGCTCTCTGCTGCCATGCTGATCCCACCTGGAGGACAGTCTTACCCCATCCCCAGAAAATTATGTGCAGTGGTATAGAATAACTCGGGGGTTATTCCTGGGCATACCCCCTTCTGCCTACTGTGAAAAATTCACCCTATCCTGGCTGGATACGCTATCTTTATTTTTCTAACACATACTGAGAAACTTGGTCTTTCTGCTGACTCTATCATCAGACTTGACTACCCTCCAGCACCATGGAAGTGTAAAGCTCATGCTAGAAAACAGGTTATCAAATTTGATTTCACTTCCTTGAAAGAAATTTCCATACTCTGTATCAAAGCATAAAGCTTATTTTTTCAAGAAACAGCTACATCTACCTTAATGTTATTTCACAACAGAGTAGTGGTATTAGAATCTGAGATCTCTGAAGTCAACAGTGGTGACAGCTAAGTGGTATATTTCCTCTCTTTAGAAGGAAGACACAAAACAAAATTCAAAAAACCCCAAAACACGCCTCCCAAAAGTTGATTGACTAAGTAATGTTCTAACCTACAGATGCTTTATCAGAAACAATTTCAATCCAAAAGACCCCAAAACCAAAAACACACCCATAAATGACTGGGATTTGTAACAGCTAGTGTGATTCAGGATATTCAGTCATGTCAAAGTTGGGAGAATAATTTGGAATAAAATCCACTATCCTCATAATCTGAACCTATTACCCAGATCAATGGCCTTGTATTTTACGATAAACATATTTATGAAAAGCATTTATGAAATACATATGTATGCATGTATGGAGTGTAGAGTGTTTAGAGGCAGCTATCACAACTTCCCCTTACTTTTCTGCCTTATATTTATTTTTTTCGACAGGCATCATGATTGTGTTTGCCCCATGACTGAGGTCCATATAATGCAAGCCCAGCAGAGACTTTGTTCCTCTCTCCATGCAAGGCCCTTTCCCTTCCCTGCTCTTTCCTGCATGGATATAATTCTTACAAAGTCTTCTGTGCCATGCAGAGATTTGCAGTCTTTGCATGAATGTCACCGGGGTACCCGGGGAGTGTAGCCTTTTCTTCCACTAGATTAAGGTCTGTAGCACAGTGAAAGTGGATCTGGTGTCTGATGTCTGACCTGGGGCCAGCACTGCTCAGGCTAAAGCTCCTCAAAGTCTGTTTGAGGCTTTATCACTTGGCCACTGTAACAGTTATTAGCCTAAAAATTTCAAATCTTAATTTATAACTCACTTGCAAATTATTGCAAACTGTCTTTTAACCCAAATGGAATTGAAAGGTATAATCCCTAGGCAAATAGGACTGATAAGACTCTCAGGATCTACTTTTCCCTTAACTATAAGATTTCTTCACTAAGAGATTATGTGTTTTTATTTCAAAACAACCAACGCTTTGAGCTGGTTGTTGCTTGATATATAAACTAGAGAGAATTCTAAAAAATCATCCTTCCTTATCAGTGGGCCTATTTATTGCTAATAAAATACAAATGTAAATAATAGGGAAGAACCTAAAGTTTCAGCAATTCATTCAGGAATTAAATGCTCTAAAAACTGAGTGACCTTCAAAGCTTTTAATGCAGGAAAGCAACTCTGATTTTGTACACATATATCAAGAGAAAATGGATTTCTAATCTGGACTTCCTAGCATAATCATCCACTTAAAATATCTAGTTATGCTTTTTGGGTGATAGTTTTTCTACTTCCATTATTGAATAGCCAAATAATGTGACATGCATTGAAACAGAGAAAGAAGGGCTGTCTCCTCAAGGGCTGGAAATTGGTTTGGATCTAGGAAAACTGATGCACATGTACTCAAATACACCGATCCAAATGGGTCACTAGTACCAAGAGAAGGAGAGAATAATATGACTTCACAGACATATTGGGTTTTGTAGGACAGAAGTTATCCAAAATAGTGGAGATGAATAAGACATTTTAAGAACACAGAATTTGTTTATTTGAATTTGGAAGCAAGGTACACTGTATTATCAAGAAAACATTGAAAAAAAATCAACTGTACTTTCTCTAAAGGTAAACATTCTAAAAAACATTCAAGTATATTTTCAATTATTTTCTTGCATCTTGGAAATTTTTCAGTTGTGCAAATATTTTACTTTTAAAGATACTTCTTGTCTGTTTGCATAGAATTAATTAAGTCAAGTGAGTGTAGGTTAATAATACTTTGTGTTTTTTGCAGATGCAGACACAGAAAAAAGAGATTAATGGGAGTACCTACAGCTCCTTTCTCTCTTCACCCTGTGTTCTTTTCATGGGTGGTATAATTCTTGGCAAAGCCATAATGAAAGAACATTATGGGCCTGCTAGTAGGTCTGCTTGCTATCCAGAGCACCCACATGCTTCTCACAACTAGGACAGGACAATAGCAACTCTGTAACCAAACCACTGAGGAATTTCTTGTCCTCTTTCTGTGTTTTTTCACATCCTGATCATGTATGGTTCTCATGAAAATGTCCATATGGTGATGACAGGCTTAGCTCTATAAAGCAAAATTTGCACCCTTTTTCACTGCTTGCTGAAAGCTCTCACTGGGCTTTGAAGAGAAAGAATGGCTTTGAACCTTAACAGGCCAGTCAAGATTCACAAATTATATTTGCTTTGCTCTTAAATTTACTTCTTGGGGAAATCATGCTTTTGACATACATTATGTCCATGCCTATCTTGATGCAAATATGAGAAGTAAATGTATAAATTAAATTATTTTATTGAATAGAACAAGTAATTATGGAGTAATTGTTTCCATTTATATTTTATCTATTTAGAATTTCTATTAAATTGTTCAAATTAGTCAGTCATAAATATGTAATTTAAAAAATCAAACCCGTGATACTGCAGATGCCAATTCTATTAATTTCTGAGTCAAGTGCCAGAGCTAAATATATGTCTTAGTCTTAGACTTGGATTCATCAGAACCTCTCCTTAAGATTAAGTTAGTTGTGATGACAATTATCCATATGATAAACTTTTCTCCACATCCTGCATGGTTACAGAAATGTTAAGCCTCCTCAGAAATCCTCCTTTTATTAATTTTCATTACATGCACGTGTCTTTATTTTTGTGGTTAAAAATGGAACAGAATAAGAGGAATGTGATAAATACCCAGCTACCAGTCTTGAGGAAGCTGACAGAAAAGCTTCCAAAAATTTTTTCTATCATTTACCTGCAGTCCTGGTCAACCAGGGAGGACTGGAAGTGACTGGGAGTTAGCAAATGTGATGTCCACTGACAAGAAGGACAGGAAGGAAGATCCAGAAATCTACAGACTTTCCAGTCTGACCTCAGTGCCAGGGAAGGCAATGGAGCAGATCTTGAGATCTGGAGTGTCATCATGCAGCAGGCATAGCATGACTATGAGGTCAGACTCAGACAATGTGGTTTTATGAAAGGCAGGTGCTGCTTGAGCAACCTGGTCTCCTCCTGTTACCTGCTTGTTGGAAGAGTGAAAGGCTATTGATGTGTCTGCCTGCCTTCATCAAAGCTTTTAACACTCTGTCACTCTCATTTTTCCTCAGAAACTGGCTGCTCATGCTTTGGATGGGTGCACTGCTGGCTGAGTTAAAGAGCTGCTGGATGACCAGGCCCAGCGTGGTGAACAGAGTTAAATCTGACTCGTGCTCAGTCACTACTGGGGTCCCCCAGGGCTCAGGGTTGGGGACAGTCCTGTTCAATATCTTTAAAAACTATTTGGGTGAGAGGATTGAGTGTCCTCTCATTTGCAGAGCTGGGCAAGATTGTTGATCTGCTGGAGGGCTGGAAGGCTCTGCAGAGGGGTCTGGACAGAGGGAGCTGGATTCCTGAACCAAGGCCAGCTGGATGAGGTTCAACCAGGTGAAATGCTGGGTGAGAAGTTCCCATCACAACAACTCCAGACAGTGATAAAGGCTTGGGAAAGAGGGACACTGATGGGAAAGAAACTGGAGGTGCTGGTCAGCTGCAGCTTAACATGAGCCAGCATGTGCCTGGGTGGCCAGGAAGGCAAATGTCATCTCACCCTGTGTCAGCAACAGTGTGGCCAGGAGGATCAGGGCAGTGACATCTTCTCCAAGTAAAAATTTATATGATGAGTAGAAATGGCCCCAAGTTGTGCTGTGGGAAGTTAGATATGAGGAAAATTTTCTTCACTGAAAGAATCGTAAAGCACTGGAATAGGCTGCTTGGAAAGTGGTTTAATCACCATCCCTGGAAGAGTTCAAAAGGCAAGTAGTTTTGGTATCTGGGGACATGTAGTGAGCACAGTGGTGCTAGCTTAATGATTGAACTTGATGTTCTTGGAGATCTTTTCAAACCTTAATGATTCTAGGTTTCCATAATTCCATGAAACAGAAAATCATTTTCACTTCAGGTTTCCAGAAGGCAAAAAGCAGAGGGCAAATAAAAATTTCATAAGTGGTACACATTTATTTGAAACAAGCAAGAGAGATAATAGAACACCACCTCTTCAATATTCCACATTAAAACCAAGGAAAACTGAATGTTTGGATGCCATGCAAAGCAAGCAATAATATTTTTATACATGCAAACTGCTTATTGTAAAGTAAGGAGCTATTGCATCTTGGTTGATCCACAGAAATTGCCCATCTACCTACTTTAAATTTTCAGTAAACACTAAATAATTCAAGTCAGATTAAGCCCAAAAGAAGAACTAGTTTTTTTTCTTAGTCAGTTGTTATTCTTGCTGACTTTCAGGGTTCTGCAGATGAGCTCTGGAAAATTCTTTACATTAAAATCAGAAAGCTGCCTTTTACCAATAAAAGGATATCAAGGCAGAGACAACTTAGAAAATTATTGTACGTTCCAATGGAATGTTACAACAATTGCTGTAACATCCACTTCTGTTCCATAGCATATTTAATCAAAAACTCAAAAACACTGCAAGGAGAATAGGCTTGTTTAAGACATGACCAAGGCAGAGACAACTTAGAAAATTATTGTACATTCCAATGGAATGTTACAAAAATTGCTGTAACATCCACTTCTGCTCCATAGCATATTTAATCAAAAACTCAAAAACACTGCAAGGAGAATAGGCTTGTTTAAGACATGACCTTTCAGTAAATTTTGCAGAGGAGTTGATAAGAAAACATCTAAGATGTCCTTTAAATTCAAATATTTTCAGCAGATAGAGACACCATTATATTGTATTTCACTAAGTGTGTTGGGTTGATGTGGTCAGAAATGTGTATTCTGTCACCATCTGTTCAAACCAGGTGGGGAAGTGATTTCCTTATCTCCATGGCACATACCATCTGCTAATGGGACATCTTTAAAACCAGGTGGGGCAAGCATCTTTCTCTTTTCCACAAGCCATTCTCCCTCCAGAAAGATATCATCTGCTGCTCAGCCATTAATCCCACTGTATGACTGATAAAATTACATCATCCCATTGGGACATGCTCCAGTCAGGGGGAGGAGACAAGCCTTTCCTACCTAGAGAAAACCTGAGATTTTGGACAGCAAGTTATCCTTTTTTCCACTGGATTCCATAGGAAAGCTGGCCCTTTCTACATCATCCCTGCACCTTCAGAGGAAAACTGCACCTTCTACAGGAGCACTGCTTCAGCTGAACCACATCTGCCACTGCAGTAGGACTGCAGCCACCATTTGATCAGACTGATACCAACAACCTGACTGACTGATGGGGTATCAGGTTGTATTCTGACTCTGTCAGTGTTTTTGGGATTGCTCTTTGTAATCCTGTATTTCTATTTTAATTTTCCTAGTAAAGAACTGTTATTCCTAATTGCCATATCTTTGCCTGAGAGCCCCTTAATTTCAAAATTATAATAATAATTTGGAGGAAGGGGGTTTACATTCTCCATTTCAAAGAGAAGCTTCTGCCTTTATTGGCAGACACCTGTCCTTCAAACTATGACACTAAGACACCGTAGGTAAATTACCTCAGCTCCTATATCTCTTTCATTTATCATGAGAATCTGTGATCAGATTATTGGTTTTTTAATTATACTTTCTGCAGGGTGTTTCCATGTAATTTTGGATGACTGTGCAGAACACAGGTGTGCAGGAGAACTGTGTAGGTGGGGTGTAAATGATAGATTAGATTCAAGTTTTTTATGAAGCCATCTTAGAGGACTAAATTTACAAAAAGTCTGGGAAGAGTTTTCCTCTATGTCTGATGCCCATTTGCAAAGCAGGCTGTGGATAGGCTGCTGAACAGACTGCTGACCTGTCTCCTGACTGCCAGAAACTACCTGGTGGGAGCTAATTCATAGCTGCAATACATCTGCAGCATACACTGGAGTAACTACTATTTTTCACACCATTTTTTCCCCCCTGCCTTTGCTTCTTGGACACTCATATTACTGTTTCCTCATTGTCTATTGCTCCATATTAACAGCAATTCTGTCTTGGCCAAATGAGTGAAAAAAAGCATTTGAAATCTACTGGGTTAATTGCAAAACCTGGGGTACAGATAAAAACCTTTGAGGGGAGGGTCTTCATTTTTAATTCTTTGGCTGCATTTGAATTTACATAAGTGTCATGAGTCCTTTTGCACTGTGTCCTAATTGAATATCATTCTAAAATAACAGTGTGGTTATGGTATAGAATTCCCAGTATTTCAACCATATGTTGTTTTAGCACAGACAGACTAAACTCCTTCCCAGAAAATTTTTTAGAAAGGTAAGTGTCATTTTGTTTTTCCTATCTAAACAGGGGTGCTAAGACATCTCTGAAAAATTAACAGCTATCACTTTCTCTCTTATGTTTGTCAAAGTGCTGCCAAACAGAAGAAAGTTGTGGTGGACACAGCAGCCTGTATTCACAACCTGAAGACAATTAATGAAATAGGTGGCAATAATCTCTACAAGCAGTCAAAACAAGCATGAGATAGATGTGCATGACAGAAGGCAACCTCATAATTTCTCATATTGTGTGATTTTGATACCTTTTACTTCAACTAGAATGTTTCTAAATGTCATTTAGATATTGTCTACTGATGATATCTATCAAATCTAAGCCCACTTAAAGAGGACCTGATTTTGACTTCTTAGAGAAGGCAACTCAAGCTGTGACTACATAAAACTTTATTTCCTTTCCAAAGGGCAAATGGTCAACATAGTGGCTGTTTAGAAGCAATGTCTTGCATAATTTTTCTTGTCACAACATTTTTTTTTGCCCTAGAAAGGAAGTCTAGCACATATTTATCAAATTTAAAAGTAGTTTTATGTATATTGTGTATATTATGTCACATACCAGCATTATAATTGCTCCAGGGCTTTTCAAAACTGCTGCAGAAAATAATACTTCACTGAATGAATATTTTGGTGAAAATGTCCCTTCCCGTAAGGCAGGTCCACTGATACAACACAAATACAGATATTCTATAGAGGTACACAGGAACACAAGCACAGAGAAACTTTCACTTGATATCAGTATTTTGTCAACTTCTTGGAATAACAAGACACTCTGTTACATGGTGATTTCCATTTCCAAATTATAAAATCATAAACTATAATTTTTCCTTGATAACACATAAGCTGTACAAGAGAGATAAAAATTAACTGAAAAGAACTTACAGGCAATATGTAAAAAGGTAAAAAAAAAAATCTCTTTTCTACATCAGCAGAAATGGACCAAATATTCATCGCAAAGCTATTTCAAAATATAGCAATTTCAGCACCCATGATTTAGTTTAAAAAAAAATTGGGAATAAATGCCAAGAACTGGAGTCAAAAAGAGGTGATTTCTTAGTTTTAGAGGGAACTCCACTGAAATACTTTTACTTTTTATTATTTGTTATTGATTACAAAAAGAGTCCTTTTAGAGGCAACTGGAGACAACAAAAGTACAAGCAGGCTAGTTGATTGCTTTTGCAGTAAACTATTTGATGTACTCCTGATTTTAAATGAGAAAATATGTTCTAATTCAAAGATAGCTACTTACCCAGGTTTATCCCTTTATATGTGCTCTTTTGAGGACTTGCATATTTGTATAAATCACCCATGGCAGCAGTACCAATTTTATAGAGAAAAATAAAATATTAATAACACAGTTGATGAAATCCTGATGCTCCCTTAGGAGTCTCACTGTATCCAAGGAAGACTTTCAGGATCCAAATTAGTTACCAACCATAAAGGTTTGCCTATTGAGAGACTATTTAAGTAATTACATTATTTAAAAAACCAAAGGTTTTTTTTTTTTTTTTCTCACAAATAATGGAAAATATTAAGACCTGCAGGGCGTACAGGTCTGCTTAGCCCTCAGACCAGATTCTCACCTGTTTGGTAATTAGAATATCTTATTAAAACTAATTCCTCTCCAGTTCTCTCACAGAAATTCTCCAAGCAATAAGTATAGTCTTGCCAAAGCAAATTTCTAAATTATATCATTTTCTGTTGGGCAATCCCCACAGATATTATTTGATCAGTACCAAAGAATCCTGCAAATGAAAGGGAAATGTGTTAATATTTTAAAGCTCATCAGGTTCAGAAATCAGTCAAACCAGTTTCTCGCTTTTTTCTCAAAAATCCCCTTCAGGCTTTGGCATGTTTTCCCAATGTTACTTATCTCCCATGGCATCTTGAGTTTTACATATTTCCTTTTTTTTTTAATTGTAGCTTTTCAGTACTTATTTTATAATTCTTTCTTACATGTAGATCTTTCATTTTGGCTCATTTTCATGTGTAATAGATATTTTCCTGCTGTTCCATCTGTCATCTCCAGAGGTCATTGATGTAACTATCCCTATTATCATACTTTCCAAGCCAAAATCTATTAACACAATGTAAATGGATGATATAGATATGACCCACGCTCAGAAAACAGGATGAGCCAGCAGTGCTCTCCTGAGGACCATTCCATGGCCAGAGGATATCTCCCAAACTTTGTTGAGTATCGTTATTCCCTATTCTTCCTAGAAGTGCGGTCTTAAAAGAGGAAGGAGACAAAAAAGTTTTTAAGCTCCAAGTGAATATTTTCCTTCCATTCCACCCATTTTTTCTGGTTCTGTAACATACTTTTTGCATGCATTTAATTGTCTTCTTCTCTTCATGTTTTTTCCACACCATGTCTTTCACTCTAATACCAATAACTGTCACTGATTTGTCTCCAGCTAAAAATCAATAAACACCCTATTCCTTTTCAGTCTGCCTGTCTGATTTCCTTTGCTTGTAATCTTGTCTGGTAGTCCACAGAGGGCTCATCTCACCTTGCTACTGCCCAGGTACTGCCTCCCTCTCGATGCTGTGTTACCTTCACAAATGCTTGCAAATTGCCCTAATCCCTTAGAATGCCTGTTTTGACCTTTTTCTAGGGAGATGGAAATTATTTTAGATTGCCCTGCTCAATATCTTTTTTTCTGTCTGTGAAGTTCAAACTCAAACTCAATCTGTCTGCTTTCTATAGTGAATTGTCTTTTTGCAGCATTTTGGTATGTCACCCTCATCAATGCTTTCTTCCAGAATCTTCTGTATGTGCTGAGTGACTTTCCACCAGGAATTTAGTTTCTTTTTTGAGGTTTAGTTCTGAATCTTGTAGAAATAAGTATTTCAAGCCATCACTTCATTATTAAGACTATAATCAGATCTGGCACAAGGACCTGTTTTCCTCCTGCCTTTTCACGCCCTCTGCACACTCTGGCTTGCTATTTCCTTTTCTTTAAGGAGCCAGACTCAAGTTTTGTACTTATGCTAGTGATTGAGCACAATCATGTTGTTGAATATTTCTACAGGTCCGTGGAGGCACTGTGAATGTTTTGGTCAGATATTTTGTCAGATATTATTGTGAATATTCTATCCACACTCAAAACAATATAAATTACATGTTATTTCAGTTGTTCACCAGAGTCTCCGTGGCACAAACTGGAGAAAAATGTTTGCAATTCAACCTGTAACTACTTGCAGTTTGCTGAAAAAAAGTTGAATGATGAGCATCCTTTTAGTGTGTTTTTATTTTGAGACCACAGAAGATCAATAGCTATACTAGCAAATACTGCTTTTTTCTTGGGGTCATATCAATACAGCTTCAGTGGATTAATTTGTTTGGCCTAAAGTTTATTAATTGTTTATATAATGTTTTAAGACAGAGAATAGAATTATATTAATGGGACAGAAAGCTGTCTTGCTTAGGCACTGTGAATAATTAAAATACACCTTTAACCAAATCATCATCATATGAGGCAATAACGTGATACAGACAATGAGAAGCACTGCTCTCAGTGAGCAGTCAACTTTTATTTCAGTTCCAAAAGCACACATCAATTCAAGCAAACACTTTGAAACCAAACAAAGTGGGTTGGGAAAATTCATAGGATTAATTTTTTTTCAATAGGTCTGATTTTCTGCAACTTGAAGTGGAATGCGAAGCACTTTTACTCACCCAACATGCTTTGGCATTTTTGGGCTTGCTCTCTCAAAAAAAAAAAAAAAAAAGTAAAAAAAAACAAAACAAAAAAAAACCCCAAAAACCACCAAAATAAAGCAATGTATGTCACTGGCTAGGATAATATCTAGGGCTAAGGTTCGTACTAGTAGGAGCAAGCTGGCTTCCCATTCTTATCATCTTTAGCAATATCTTATCATTTTCTATAAACTCTATTGATATTTTTTTTTCCTCTTCTGATTCTGACTGCGGTCATGTTATTTGCCACCTCCCTGTTGACAAATTTTACGTGAACAGTCAGAAAAGATCAAGTCACAGTGGGGGAAAAGTAAAGCCAGCATCACCTGAGTACTGCTCACCTCTTGCCTTTTTCAGTGGTGAAACAGAAATCATTGACTGCCCTACTTGCTTGCAATACAACAGGACACAGTTCACAGTGAAGTCCCTTAATGGATCAGACCATTAGAGTGCACAACTCAGTGCATTCAGGCATGTATCTCTCATACTAATTGCATCCAATCAAATAACAAGATCACTACAGACTCTGAATCATTTAGGCCTGTTAAAATGCCACTGCTAAGGCTCTTTGTGCAGTTTTCAGGGTGGAGCTACTTCATGCTGTGATATGCTCTAGAAATAAAACAAGAAGAAGGATAAATATAAAATTTCCTTTGCATGTTTGTAAATAAATGGAATCTGATTTCTTAGCTGTATCAAACGTCTTTTTTTTTTTTTTTTTTTTTTCCCCAAAAGTGTATGGTGCTGGTCTAGGGGCTTTTTTTCATGAGTTTTTGTGTTTGTTTCTTTTTTTTTTTCTTGTTTTTCTTGTTTGTTTGTTTGATTTTGGGGGGGGTGTTGTTTTGGATTTTTTTTTAGCATTTGTTTGTTGGATTGATTGATTGTTTCTTCTTTCTGTTATGGTTCTGCTGAGAGAGCTGCAGCTCTGACTATCTGCAAAGGGAGATGTTGACATACATTTGAAACACACAATGCATTCTCTGTAGATGCACGACTCTGACCCACTCTCTTCCTCTAAACCCCTCCAGCTACCTCTAAGGATCAGAAGATTTACACTCTCCATATCCCCAAAGCAGTTCAATTTGTTTAAATCTTTTTGTGATTAAATTAAAATGTAAGCTATTGTATTCATAACTTAGTTTTTCAGCAATAAGTACTCCCCCAGTGAATAAACCCATCTCATCCTCATCTTGCCTTCTGCAGCCATGTGACTGCACCTCTGAAAGACCAGATCATGTCAGGTGGCAGCAGTGCTGAGCAGTGACCTTGAGCAGAGATAAAATCCACTACCTTCACAGCATCTTCCTGCATTTACTGTAGGCAAGGATTCAAGTGCATTAGCAGAGAATAGACGGAAGCTAACAGATGAATGTAAAATGCTTCTAGTGCTTTTGCTCTTTTTGCCTGCTAATTTGGAGAGCTGAAGGGACAGACATGGTTGCACCTCCATTACACAACCTGAAGTTGATTAAAATGTTGCATATTCTGGTTATTGCACACAAGATGGTTTAAAAGGTGCTATCTACATAGCCTTTTTGAATAATCACTATCAAACAACAGGCAAGAATTCAAATACTCAAAAGGTAAAAATGCATGTCCAAATTTCTTAAAATTGAAAAGGTGTCTTACCTCCCAGATTCTTTTTATTTAGCCAAAGTGATAAAGTGACTCTGCTGATAATGAAAGATTCAACGATAAATTTTGTAAATTTGCATTATTAATAATATTCTGAAAAGCAGAAATCGAAAATAATGATGTCCCTACCTTTTAAAATATGGTGTTTATAGTTTTGATTGTTTGGAGTTTTTTTGTTTGTTTTTTATTGCATGTTTGCTTTCCAGTATTTCTTTTTAGTATAAGGGTAGAAAGAGTTACTATGACAGAATTCTGACTAAAGTCTTCTTAAGTAACTTGTGTCGAACTTTGCTGGTACAAGGGAATATATATCTAGTTCTATGTATAACGAGGACCTATGTACCTGTTCATGTGTTTTTTTTTTTTTTTTTTTTTTTTTTTTTTTTGTGGGCATATTTCAGCCCATAAAAGACAAATTTAAATGCCACAGACACAAAATGCTTCATAAAATATGAAAGCATCCACCCATCAAGTGTGTAAAGCGAAAAATTAAAGCTTAGAACCAGGCACTATTGATGGGGATGGGCTGACTCTCTCAGCCAGAATGAATTTTAGTTTTGTGCACAAACTATAAATCACGCAGTGGTCTTCAATGTGGAGATGTCCATCTCTCTCCAAAGCTGTGAGAACACCAGGCACTGTCCTGTCAGTTCAATGCTGCTGTGAGGGCTATTTGCAGTGAATAATGTTGGAATACAGATGTGGGGGTGGCAGCAGGAAAGTAGTCCAAAGAACAAAAATTACCTCTCTTTGAAACAGTCACATCACAGTAGAAAGGTATCATGGTGTGACTAGAGGGTTTGCCAATTTTAAATATTTAATTTCCTTTAGAGATCGGATTTAGGAGTAAAAACAACACAGGCTTAAAACTTTAAAAGGTACAAGAAGAAATTTATTAATAACACAAGAAAAAAATTCAGAATAATACTCCTAGATTATTCCCTCCTCCTTTCATTCCATATTCCTTACCAACAACATACAAAGAACACTTCAGTCAGTTATTTACCCAAATAATCATTTCAGTTCACTCTAGAGAAAAAAGTTCCTTTTTTTGCTGTAGACTTAGGGGGTGTCTTCACCTTCTCAGTCTGCATTCACTGGGCACCTACAGAACTATGAATTTTCCTCTCATTCCCACAGTCCTTGCAGAGCCTTGTTATGGGTTATGATGCACGCATGGGCTGCTGCTTTTAAAGACAGGCTGCTGAAAAACAAAATCCTCTTCATCATCTTCTCTATCAAATGTCTCTGCTCATATTCCAGTCCCAAAACAGAGAACTCAATTTCCCAAGGCAAGGAAAGTCTTCAACTCAACCACCCATCCTCCACAAGTATATTTCACAGTTTAAAGGAATTTTAGTGAAGTCACAATCCCCTCATAGCCCCACAGAATAAAAGGTTTTCAGCTACTTATCAGTTGCATCTTTTCAATCTCTTCCCATCAGTAGCTTTATCTTCATTCCGCTGACCTCTCTGGACTCCAGGCTTTATTCCTTCTCATTCAGGGGTTCAGGAGATGGAGAATCTTATGCAGGCATGAAGAAGTTCAAATTGTATGCAGGTCATTAAGAGCAAACATGCGGGCAGTGCCGGGGCCATGCGGCCCCGCCGAGCCAAGCCGGGGCCGGACTAAGGGCTCCCCGCAGAGCCGGAGCCGGGCCGGGCCCCAGAGCGAGCCCGGAGCCGGAGAGCGGAAGCCCAAAGACCCCCCAGCACTTGATCCACTGGGATTCGTGAAAGCCAAATAACTTTGCATTGGTTTCCCGAGCTGTCCATCACCAAATCAGCTCTCTGACTGGTGCCAGCAGCTCACAGGAGAAGCTCCCAGAGATGGGAGAGTCCCTCCCACTCCCCAGCCTTATGGTGCTTGCCCTGAGGGGAATCCACCCCTCCCGCCGAGCACGTGAAACCAAAAGGAAATTAATGTATTCAGCAGAAGGCAAAGCCATCAATACATCAGTTGCTGGAAGGGCACCTGGGGCCTCATCCCACATGTTAGATTCTGATTTAGTGGGGGCTGAACATGATTTTCTATCCCTGTTACTGTTACTTTTTGCCTCCACTCCTTACCTTTATCATCACAGCCCTCTTTATTTGTTAAATTGCAAGGAAGTTAATGTGAATTGGTAGAGGCCTTAGATTGTTCTACTAGAGCACATAAGGTTCAATGCTGACAAATTGTCTTAGAGTTCTCAGATTAATATGTGCAATCCATGAAGACTCTTTCTCCCAACAAGTTTTCTGTCATGACCTTCTGACTGCAAATTTTATCTGCCAGACCCTCAAGGTACAGGGAGGTGACAGCACTCCCTGGATGGTCAGTGTCTTGGTTTGAAAGACAGGTGTCTTCCAATAAAGGCAGGAGATTTTCTTTGAAATGCAGAATGCAAAATTTCTTCTTCCAAATTATTATACTGTTGAAATTAAGGGGTTCTCAGGCAAAGATATGGCAATTAGGAATAACAGGTCTTTACTAGGAAAATTAAAATAGAAATATAGGATTACAAAGAGCAGTCCCAGCCCACACAGAGTCAGAATACAACCTGACACCCCATCAGTCAGTCAGGTGTTGGTAGCAGTCGTTCAAATGGTGGCTGCAGTCCTACTGCAGTGATAGATGTGATTCAGCTGAAGCAGTGCTCCTGTAGAAAGTGCAGTTTTTCTCTGAAGGTCCAGGGATGATGTGGAAAGGTCCAGTTTTCATCTGGAATCCAGTGGAAATAAGGATAACTTGCTGTCCAAAATTTCAGTTTTTATCTAGGTAGGAAAGGCTCGGCTCCTCCCCCTGGCTGTACCATGTCCCAATGGGATGATGTGATTTTATCAGTCACACAGTGGGACTCAATGGTCCATTAACAAATGATATCTTCCTGGAGGGAGGATGGCTTGTGAAAAAGATAAAGATGCTTGCCCCACTTGGTTTTAACAGATGTCCCATTAGCAGAGAATATCTGCCATGGAGATAAAGATGACTGCCCCACCTGGTTTCAACATATGGTGATAAAATACATACTTTTGGTCACATCCTGTATTGCAATCTAAGACAAGGCTGACACAATGTGCATCTGCAGCTGTCAGGGATGGCTAGGGGCAGCCAGACTCCTTGGGCTGTGTGCTTGTGGTGTCTCCTCCTTGCAGAGATTTCATGTGAGTCTGCCTTGAAAATGCTGCCACAGCAAAGGTGTTTTTCAGGATACACAGACAAAAATACCCTCCTCAAAAAACCCAACAGATTCCCACTCTGACTTCATGTTATCATCCAAGATTGGTTTGACACAGATTCTTCACTTGTAATAAATGTGACAATTATGGCTCAGACCTTGTCTAAGGTTCTGAGATCAGACTTAGAGATCATCAAATAAATTGTGTTCATGTTATTAGGCATAATATACATCTGGTCCCCTAAAGCACCTGTAAAGTATAATTTTTGCTTTTTTTTCAAATTCAGTTTATTTGAATTACTTGTTTATCCATGATATTTCATCTGTTTCCCAGATGAAACATTCTGCTCAACAGAATCCATTAGAGGCTTTCTTAACTGAGAGTGTGCTCTCATGGTTAAAAATGTTTGACCTACCTCGTTTGTAAAAGCCATCATACTCCACAACATATTGATCCTAGTCCACTGCAACGCCTTGGATTTGCCACTTTTGCAACAAATTGGTCTGAATTCAGGATTAATTTGTATGTCATCACACCTTCCAGCTGAAGGCTCGTTATTTCTCTAAATGTCCTACGTCTCACACCTGCAATCATATGCAAAAGCCCAACAAAACATTTTCCAGAAAGGAATAACTCCTCACTCAAATATAGAGAATTCCTCACTTTTATTGGGAGACCATTTTACTAGATAATCAGCATCATTTCCAAATGTGCTTTATTAGTAATTTGAATGTGACTGGCTCTAACTTGCAGTGATTCGCTCTTGCTATGCATTTCACAGGTAGTTTAAAAGGCTCTTTACTTTCAGGTAGTTTGTCCCCATAAAGCACTTGCCCATCATAATCAAGCTGCCTCTTCACTGATATGATGAAGTAAATTGATTAAACTCTGTATGTTTCTCACTAAAAAAAAAAAAAAAAAAAAATTTGCTCTAGACTGTGATTATTTGCTTTCTCTAATTTTCCACCTATTTTTAAAGCTATGGGGAAAAAATCTTCTACATGATATTTGTGAACAGTGATGCCATATTTCACACCTAGAGGTTTATGTGCCATCTTCTTCTCTCCTGAATCTTTATTTCCCTGCTTATACATGTAAATATCAACTCAGAATTTGAGTGATAGAAGTCCACACCAAACTTTTGTCTTCTATGACCTTAAATCCTTCCAGATCACTGCTTTCAAAAACATACATGACCATTCTGTATAACATAGTGGTATGTTTTTTTCCTCTAGATATTGTCTCAGGGATTGCTGAAATTGTTTTGCTGAAATTGTCCTCTGCTGATCTGGCTTGATTTTTTATATCTATTTCTGGACTTGAGGATTGTAAACTGTGTGCAGTATCTTGGTGTAGACTAGTGAATGCCAAACCAGTGGAGAATATCCTGTCCCTTAATTGACTGTCTAGTTCATATAGTCCAGTTGGCCTTCACAGCTGCCAGAACACACTGCTGGTTTCTGCTCAGCTTCCTGCCCACTCAGATACCAAGTCCTTCTGCCAGAGCTCCTCCCAACCAAGCAGTGTGCTGGAGGGGTCATCCTCTCAGGGGCAGAATTTCCATTTTTCCTTGTTGAATTCTTTGTTTTAAACTTCCCCTAATTCAGCATCAGCTTCAAGCTTGACATGAATACAGAGCCTCTACTCCTCCAGGTTCCTTAATCACAATGAGGGCATATCCCAGTACAGATCTCTGCAGTAGTCCCCTTGACACTGGCATTAACCAAAATCCTCTGAATCCAACATCCAGCCAGGGTTTCCTCCATCTGGTAATGCACACATGCAGACAGTAAAATTCTTCCTTGGATTTGAGAGTGCTGTATGAAAGGCAGTCAAAAGCTTTGCAAAAACTGAGGAAAATACCAACTGCTCTCCTCTCATCCACAAATCATCCTGTCACATTATCATATGAGTAATTATATTGGAGAGGCACAGTTGACCCTCAGCAGATTTATGCCAGGGATTCTTCAACAGTTCTCCTTATTAGTGTGGCTAAATTTCTGTTTGAACTAATCTAAGGCTAATCATAACATCTGCCTAAATGACTTCCTTATTTTAATATCTACATTGAGGAAAAATGGAGCCAGCTACACCCTTAACACATTTTGAGACAAAAAGTTTGGAATGAGTGGCTGAAGCATGAGAAGGTTTTATTGCCACTCAGATAAAACTGAAGAAACCTGCCAGAAAATTTGGAAGGAAAGGAGCCACAATAAATTAAACAAAGAGATATGAAAATTTCTGCATCCTAGGAAGAATAACCTGGCCACCAGTAAATGCAAGGAACAGATGGCCCAGGAAGGACCCTGGGAAGGCTCAACAGGGAGGACCTGGGTTCTAGTGGACACCTAGAACCTTTCAGCTTTCTCAAGCTGGCCATGAGAAAGCAGTGCTCCCTCTCTGTAAAGAAAGCCAGCAGCCTCCAAGGCCAGAGAAATCTATCTTTTTCCTATCCAGCACCTGACATACTGACTATGGTTCTGGCACCCCAGTGTAAGAAAGACATGAACTTGCTGGAGGAAGACACACAGGGCCATGAGGAAGTTTAAGAGACTGAAGCATCTTTTCCATAAGCAAAGAAGCCATTACTCTTTACCCTGCAGAAGAGAAGGCTCTAAGGAATCTTGTCCACATGTATATATACCACACAAGAAGGAAAGGAGAGGAGGAGGCCAGACTCTTTCCAGAAGCAATCACTAACATGACAGTTAAAACATGTTAAATTATATGTGAACATGAGAAGATACTTTTTTCACTGGCACAGATTTTCTAGAGAGGTTGTGGAGTGCTTTTCTTGAAGATATTCAAAACCCAGCTTGACATGGTGCTGCACCACCTACTTTGGCTGGTTCTGCTTTAGCAGAGAGATTGGACTGGAAAAATTCAAGAAGACCCTTTAATTTTAAATCATTTTGTGATTCATCAATTTCAGCTTAAATTTCCATCTTCTAACATAATAATTATATATTCTTTGATTTATAAGCATTTTCTTATCAATATTGTCTTATAGTGTATGCCTATAACTTTTAAATTGGCATTACTCAAAGGTGGGACTTTGTTGGTAGTTTATTCACTTTGAGAAGCTCATGGTCAGAGCTGAGGTGCACAAATGCTTGGGGTTAAGCACTTTCAGGTTATGAAGACTGGTTATGGCATTTCTTTCACAGGTTAGGATATTTTCAAAACAATGCTAACATCTTCTTAAGCATATCTAATCTTTGCTTTCTTTTCCAAATTAGTTGTAGAGTACAATGGGCACTTCTTAGTGGGATAGTTTTTGTGTGTATGTGTCTTGTGAAGGTTTTTCCTAATGTGGTTTTAGACCCAGCATTAATTTTTCAGGAATGGAGTTGTTAATTTGCAGTTTTTATTAGATATAGGCATTACTACCTTAACACATCACTGCTCCACAGGGGGAACAGTCAGACAAAAGGCATTTGGCCAAAAATACATTATCTCCCTACGGGGCAGTTATGCACACGGATGATCATGGCTATTCAGTTGTATTTATTTATTTATTTAGTATTGTTTCTGCTTTCCACCGTATCCTGTAGATCCATTTTGAAAGATAAAAGGAGGACTATAAACACTAAGGCTGACACCCTTGAAGCTGATGAGTCAATATACGTACCATATTATGAAAGAATCTGAGTATAAAGGGAGTATTTTCTGGTTACTTAAAAAAAATCCAAACAAGCACATCTACTTTCAGACTACCTCCAGGTACATTTGCTTGACTCATCTTCCTTTCAGCCTCAATCTACTCTCTGTAAACATCAAGGTAACAGCTGACTTTACAATCCTGTCCCTAATTGCTCTAAGAGACACTGTTTCTAGATCTATTTGATAACCCAAGGTAATGCACCATGTGAAACCCCAAGCAAATCCAACTGACCTCCTCTCCTTTGCTTTCCATGTGGGAGCAAGGCAGTTCATGTGATTTACTGCACTGCCTTCCCTGTTCTGGCTGCTGAGTCACCACACGCCCTTTCCCTCCTCCTCCTCCTCTATTCCCCATTGCTGGTGCCAGCCCCCAGCAGCACTCAGCTTTTCCCCACCTGGAAAGTCCTCCACACCCTTAATTGGCTCTGTGGGTCTCTAAATTTCCCGTCAGAGGAGCTATCTTTTCTCCTTGTCTTATAACCCCCCAACCTTTCCTCTAATAAAACAATCAAATCCTACTTTCAACTTTCCAAGTGCTCAATCAGGCTCCCTTGCCCTTTGCTATCCTCTTCACCCTTGCTCCATGACCTGCAGAGGCCATTCCTTTCATATATCTAATGAATTTCTGAGAGTTTGTAAAATTTATAGAAAAGGTACTAGCTAAGGCCTGATTTTCTGCCTGCTGTAAAAGAGAAATTTGATGAATCTGTTTTGCCTACTTTCAGAATAAAAGACTGTCAAAAAATGTTTGGTAAAACTGACCATATATTGCGTATATATTATTAAGTATGCAGATATATATATCTTTCCACCTGTATCTGCTTTTTCTGTCTTATTGATGGGCATGGAGATGATCCAGGTTCAGAATAGCCACAGGAAATGCTGATCTTCTTGAAAGTGTTCATCCTGCCTTTACTCTTCTACAGTGCAATGGCAGTGCAGAAGCATTTTGTTTGATGCACGTTATTTCAGCCTTTACCAGGCCTAATACATTCTCTTGTGCCCTAAAGCACATACCCTTTAGAGCAGGAGTTATGTTGAGCCATGCCTCTGTTTGAAATGGGATCTACAGGCTTGGTAAGCGTGTGATGGGGTTTTACCCACTATGTGCAACTCATAAGAAAAAACATTTACTGTACAACTGAGGCATTTCTACCCTTTAATTTTGTGTAAAGTTTGATAAATTTGATAAAATCATTTTCTAACTTTCCAGGTGGATTTCTCTCAAAACATCTTGTTGTCAAAAGAATGAAATGTTTTGCAGACAATTGTTGGTTTGTTGACCATAGATTGAGAGCCCCCAGTAGGGTGGCTCTATCAGACATCTATGCACATATATTTTTGTTTCCATTATAATTAATTTTCAGATGTTTTCTGTTGTAAACAATACAAAAATTTTAAATTTATTTATTTATTTATTATTCCAATGAGGTTTTTAAAGATACAATATTTTAATATTTCCCAAAATAAAAATGGAAGTTATCCCTTTGGTTAGACCATTTCCTGTTCTAATTACTCCATTTACTTATGACAGCCAAGGAGCAGGAAGAGTGCTGAGCAATAAGGAATAAAACATGAAGCCCTCATGGAATATTTTTGAATAAATTCTCTAATGAAAATGATACCTTCAGAAAAGGATATTTGTTCCTTAAAGTCCAACTTTTGAGTGCCTGATTCCTGGAAATATCATATATAAACATATCATATATAAACAGCCCAAGATGAAGAGCCCAGAGGATGGCTGCTGATGGTAACAATCCTCTCTGTCACTTAACAGGTGGGTTTAAAGTGAGTTAGAAATTCTTACAAATCCCTCTGCTCCAAACAAAGCAATAAACTGAACAGACTTTGGATTAAATAATAAATGTATGATTATGACAGCTTGGAAGAATATAAAATTTGGGGTGTTGCAAAAACATCTCTTATACTTGTCTTTCAAATAAAACATAAATTCAGCTGCTTTAACGCACTTATTAATAAAAGTATAGTTTTAAAATTGAAAGAAAGAAGAATAAATATTCTTAAAAGAAAAAACAGATTTAGACTTCTGGGATTCTCATTTACAACTCAGAAGATTTCTCCCTTTTTCCCCTATATATCTAAAAATCCTTATCTAAAGAAAATATTTTATACAATCTTCATTCATTTCCTTCTCTGCCTATAGTCATAACTCCTTTTCTAAAAGTCATAATCCCATTTCTTTAAGTAACTTAATTAGTAGGTCACTCAAAGAAACAAGCAAACAAAAAGAAACTCCAACTTTGTTTCTTTTGCTTTGAAAGTTTTCTGGAGTGCAGTGAATATTACTGTATTGTTTTTCAGTTCACTCTGACTGCTGAAAGAAGTGGAAATCTCCTATCACAGAAAGATCTGGACACAGTGATGCTGTAATCTGTAAAGCAAGATTAATTCTGCAGTGACAGAGGAAAGAAATTAGTAAACAAATAACTTTGACAATGTATAAGAAAAATGTGTTCTCAGAGCCCCTTTATTGCAGCACAGAATGAAAAAAAAGTGATAGCTCCTAAGCTGTAATATGACAGAGAGAAGGAGAAAGTGTTCACCATGCAGGCTGTGGCTGGTCAAACAGATGGAAGACTCCACTGAGTCCTTTACCAGCCACATGCCAGCCTCTAAATGACAGCACTACGTCTGGACTGCCCCTTAATGGGACATCTGTGTCTCTGAATTTATAGCTGCCACACCACAAGATCACACACTGGAATAGCCTGACACTCTGCCTGGATGCATACCTGATCATCATTGCAGCATTGTTCTCACATGCCAGAGCTTTAGAGGGAAATGATTAAATGATATTATATACCCACCACTAACTAACTGCTCATGGCAGAATGGGGATTTTTGAGTGGCTGGCAGAACATGATTGTAGTCTAAGTGAAACAGATTTGGTAGAATAGTTTCAATTACGTACCTAAAGAAAGGTTCTGGGCTGAATACAGCCTTGTCAAATGCAGTTCACTGAGTCTGAAAGCAGCTGTAAATTCAGTGGTACTAGGAGCTGCAAACCATGTAATTTGAAAATGTTCATCATCCAGTATGCCCTACAAAATATAGACAAGGCCATTTTAGTGAAACAAGCAACTCGGAAATGTCTCAAAGTGATGGCTATTCAAAAAGGGCTAAAACAATTGTTGTTACCTTCTGCTTTAAAAGCCCCACAGTTTAGTTCAAACACTTGCAGTGATGTGATGCTGAAAGTTGAACAGTTCTCATTGTCTTTGCTCCCGGGCTCCATAAATTTTTGTCATTGTAAGTGGTGGAAAGGCTGAAATAGATCTGATGAAAAACAAAAATCTGTAAAACCTGCCAAGCCCTCTCCCCTGCATACAGTTTTTCATGGCTTATTCTAAAACATATGCCATTGTAAAACTGTTAGGAGTCTCTTAAGATCCCTGAGTCCAGCAAATTAACAGCCTGCACCACCCCTTGAATATAAGAATATGCAAGAGAGTCCTATAAGAAGCAGTAGAAGAATGAGCAGTAGGAGTGCAGGAGTTCAGGGGGAGTTCACAAAGAGAAAAAAAATCTCCTGCTGAGGTTTCCAAATACAAAGTTTTTCACTAAAATCACTGTATTCACTTAGTGGAAAAAAAGGGCGCTAGAAAACTCCCACAGATGTATCCTAAATACTCTTTTGTTTTAATTCCAGTAGGGAAGCTAATTTACAGGGATGCTTAGGGCACAGGTGAACGAAGAGTTTCTGGCTCACTAAATGAAGGGAAGCTCAAAAAGACTGCATACCTCAACAGAACCTTCTTTGAGGCCTTAAATGAGGATAGAAAGTTTTCAAAGCTAGCTGTTCAAGTGACATGCTGGGAAACACATATGTGTTGCATTTAGAAATATAGTCAACCCATTCAGCTCCTCAACTTCAGTTAAGCTCGCATCACTGTAAATTGGTGTTTTATGGTGACAAAGAATTGATTTATTCATAGATGTACTTTCAAGTTTGTTAGGTATTAAGAAACTGTATGGCTAAAGAAGAGAAATCTGTGTAAGGAATTTACTGCCACTTTTTTTTATGTCTAAGCTGGCCTTGCTGTTTAAAAGGAGCAGAAAAGGGGAAAAAAGAAAAGTATCTTTCAACTTTCCTCTTGAGACCACAAACTTGAGTTCCCTGTATTTCGTCAGGTCTGACAGGTCAGTATAGCATAAAGGCATAATGTCCCCTTGCCTTCCCCTATATATTTGCCTTTATTATTCCAATCCATAAACTCTTTTGTTAATGATTTGCAGGAAGACACAGGAATATTAACAATCCACAGCCAATTACCCAGACTTGCTTTACTTCATTGTATTTATCAGGTGCATAAATTCTTGGATTATTTTTCCCCAAATAAAAAATTAGGCAATGCTTGATTTAATATCAATACCTTTTGCTAGTCCTAGTTCTTCTCCCAATATTTTTAATTCATTTTAATGCAATATATTCCATGCAAGTCTCGAAGCATAATAAAACTCCTTTTTCCTGATTACATGTAATAAAAGGGAAGGCTTACAGACCTTTTGAATCTTTATACCACAGCTTTATACTCCTGCCTATTGCTGCTTCAGAAGTCTGCTTCCAGATGTGACAATCCCAAAGACAGTTCCATTGGGAACAGGAAAACAGAGAATTCAGAAGAAGCTGCCTGTACTGGAGTCGTCTACAGTCAGTGTATATGTAAAACAAAAACATGCACCTCCTGCTCATAGCATGTAATCAGAGGAAATTAGAGATAATTAGATGTCCATAGTAATAAAAAAAAAAAAGGAACTTCTCTGTTCTTGTTAGTACTGTAAATTACCTGAAAAATTCATGCACTATTATGTTTTACTCTAAGCATGCTATTTTTAAATTATTTTTTTGAGAAAGTGCAAATCAGAATTGTTATATGCTCACTAAGAAAAAAAAAAACCAAATAAAAAAACCCACAAAAAACCCAGAAAAAATATAAAATCCCAGAAAACTTGGTGCCTATGTTTCTCATTATAACACTTCCTGCTAGAGTAATCCATATATTGGCTTGTGAACTAATTGAAAGACAGACTTGCACAGGTTCACAATACCTATAAAAGTCTGTTTAAAACTGAAGGGTTTTAAGCTTTGGGGCATTTTTCATGGTCTTTTAGGGAGCTGGTTCAGAAAAAAAGTTGCAAAATATCTAAGTGTGAAAGTAATCTGAGAACTGCCTGAATGGTTTAGAAATCCCTATTTCTGGAGGTACTGTTTGCTTTGTACTTGTCTCTTCAGAGTCAGGAGTCCAAAAGATCTTATCAGGAGATTTCTCAGAGCTGGCATGAAATATTTCAGCAACTGAAGTGTGAAACCTTGTGGTGAAGAAAGCTTGGTGGACCTGCCACAGAGAAGGTCAATAGGTACATGCAGCATACAATTCCTTTTTTTAGGTTTTTGTGCATATTCTTGACCTCCAAGTGGCAGATACCCCCATAGCTCACTGTATGGCACTGAATGAGGCACTGGCTGATCTGATTTTAATTTGTCAAGAGAATATTCTCACATCAAGCTCACATCACTTGTTAGTGGAAATACACTACAGTGAAGCAAAAAGGCTTTTTTAAAAAAAGGAGAAGTGTTTCAGAGTTGCTGTAGCTCACAAATAATCATATAACTATTTGTGTGCAAAATTAAAATGTTTGCAAGGAGTCTGGAGAACAGGAGTCAGGAGTTGCAATCGTAATTCAAGTGGCTTTCCTATTACAAACTGCATGTCTGACCCTGATGAATTTTCCATTGCTTGTAATTTTGTAACAGGGTAGGATTCCAGAAATTTAAAAACCTTCAAGAAAACAGATATGAGGAACAATAGAATGGCAGTTAAAGAAATTAAGATAACAGACAAAGATACAGAAAAGTTATTTTTGCCAACTATGTGTAATGCTATGTGTATTGAGGTCAGAACTCTTATACTTCAGACCCTTCAATCCACCAAAAGCTTTCAGAAATCATCTTTATAGAGAGATCATTTACAGATCTCTTTGCCAATTATATGCATAGTGGCTCAGATGCATTTTTGCATCATCCTCCTCATCAATGTCCTCCTCCTCCTTCTCATGATATTAAACAAAACCAGGTAAACATGATGACTGCTGAATTTTGCTAACAGTTTGATTTTTTGTGACATGAAGGACTATGGAAAAAAGTGCATTGTTTCACTTGTACTATTACACACTAAGTCAGTATGATAAAACTGCTTAGTAGAGTGAGGTAGCTCAGACAAGTCTCTATACTCAAAAGAGATGGTATTTTCCCTTGTCTCTCCAAGTAGATCAATTTTCAAATCAGTTCATTTTATCTGATAAAAATATATTAAAATTTCAGATTTCAGTCCAATGTGCCCATAGGTTCGGAAGTGGTTAAAAAAACCATTTGATATAAAAAAACTTGGATTAAAATGCCAGATACTTTATCTAAAAGAAAATCGAGATTTTCACATTAGTCAGACTTGAGACAGAATTTTGGGGCAGCAGCAGGTTTTATTCTTGACTAGGAAATACATACATACATCTGCATATATACATATCTATGTATATATATATATATATATATATACACACACACACATAAAAACACATACATGCACACACACATTACTCCTCTTTTGTTGCAAGGACATATGATCTAAAGTGTGGGAGTCCAGGGTTTTTTCCCTGGCTCCTCTGGGGATGCAAAACCCCCCGACAGACCCCTCAGAGACTCCCGAGTGCTGCCCAGGAGCTGCAGGGGCTGGATTTGGCTCCTTGGGAGAATCTGCCCACATTGAGAGAAGAGACACAGAAAATAATGATGAGTAGTGTGTAAATTAGAATGTTAGAATGTAGTATAAGTAAGTTTTTAGATTGTTTATATTAAGGGCCATGTGGCCAAGATAGAGGATCCTGGGTGTGGTGGGCTTCTTCCTCCTTCTTCTTCATGTCATCCATGCAGAAGTTGCACCCTGGGAACCACAGATTGGATTGGGAAAGAACTGGACATTGTAAAGAGGTTGCATGGCACTGGGGAGAATTTGTAAATATTGTATACGTAGTTTAGAGTATAAAGACCTTGGCACAACCTGCCCAGGAGACCTTCTGTGATGGTCGACCTGCAGAGCAGACCTGTGTCGGGCTGGCAGAAACATTTTTAAGATAAGATAAATAAACAGCCCCAAAACAACACAAGGTCGTCTAGAGCTGCTTTCTTGCCGGTGCCTCCAAGAGACTTTTTACCACCTTCATGCCCTCTCTGGGGAGGTCTCAAGCCTCAAGAGACCCTCAGAGACGGGACACTAAAGAAAGTTTCTCTGTGACAGAACTGACAAAAAATATACTTTAAATTTTACCCCATAAAAATAATAAATATTTTTGGCTTCTGGAGAGCAATGGAAGTAGATTAAAATGTTGCTTTTCTATACAAGCCCTTCCTGAGATTAGGAAGATCCAGGTCTGGAAATGTTTTCAGTTCTCAGAGACACAATGGGAGATTCTAAATGTCATTTGTAAAGAGGAACAGCTAAACTACTTGAGAACATGACCCTAGAAACTGCTGGAGAGGGTTAGATAATTGCCAGGGAGATCCCATTGATGGCACAAAGATTACATCAGTCATCAGATACCCAGAGGTGCAACAGCCTGAAGAGTAGGGATATATGGTTTGAATGATAAACAGAAAATGAAATTATATGTACTCAATGCACATATATATAATAAAGCACTCAAATGAACTGATAGTGGTGTAAATTTTTTTCTTTACTTTTCAACTGGAATCACAATTTATTTTCTAGTAAAAATAATAAAAATGTTTAGGTATTCCTCATGTTTGGATAAATGAATTCTGGCAGAGAAAAAGAAATTATTTTATTTTGTTTAGATTGAAACACTGTGAATATCCTAAAGCTGTATAGATAAATGCAAATACTGCCTGCAGTTGCATAATTTCATGTTACCACAAGTAGTACTCTCCCAATAAAAATAATAGTTGATTGTATGTTTTGAAGCCTGAGGTTAGAATGTAATGTTATATTGGTAATTTGTAAAACCTGATACCTTCTCTGAATGCTGCCTGAGGCCCTCCACAGACGGTAGCTGTTTTGACCAGCCAAGCCAGCCACACTGTCACTCCTCTCTTTTTCTCTGTTCATGTCTGAAATGTTTGCCAAATCATTGCCCAGCATTTCTCTGCCATTGCAAAGAAGCTAAAACTTATTCACTGAATCTCTTGAGTAACACATAAAAATCAGATGTGGAAGTAGTGAAACTTAACATAAAGACTTATTGTAAGCATATGCCACTTTCATTATTCCCAAAATCTCTATGCCTAATGCAAAATGCCTGATATAACCATTAGCACATACCAAGTGCAGCTTTGTAGTGTAATAAAGGTTAAAAATTCCACTGCTGAGCATGCTCTTACAGAAGCTTCTAATAAATGAAAAGGTAATAAAGTATTATTACAGGATTAGGTTGTTTACAGCTACTTTAATCTCGGCAAAGGAGATGGAAGGAAAAAAAGAAACACCTGTGCTTGCTGCCTGTGTTATTTCATATGGAGATGGTCACAGAGGTAAAGGGTACAGGGTGTTTTTTTGTGAGCGATCTTACAGAGTTCTGACAACTTAGTAGAGATGAAGTAATATGTAGAGAATTTATTTTCAAATAGAAAGTTTTATATTTGGTTTCACAAAAATATTTGGTTTTTGAAAACCACTCCTCAAAACACAAGATCTTTGGATTGTTATACACAGAAGATGCTTCTGAAAAGGTTCCTTCCATGTGAATCACCTGGGCAACTTCTTGTAAACTACACAGATGGGCTCAGTGTGAACATGAGTCTTGGTTGCTTGAATAAATTTTTCTACTTCCAACTTTAAACTTTGTTTTATGGAGAAAGTCTGACTCACCTCACAGACACCTGCATATTATAGAATTTTAGCTTAACTCTTTCTGTCTTTTTAATTTTTGCAGCAAATTTCAGTTCTGAGCTCTTTCACTGGGGCCAAAAATCTGATTCTGTAGTTTAGGCATTGTTTCTTTAGCAGTACCAACAAAGATTGTCCTGATTTTCAAAACTTGTGCAGCAGATCTATTGAATTTCTTAGAAATTTATGTGGGCACTATATAACATTTCTTATGCCACCTTTGGTCTTTAGAATTCTTATGAAAGAACATTAGCTCAGGTTTTAGAATTTAAAGTGCTCTTGTATCAAAAAGACAACAATAATGGGCTGAGGAGATATGGTATTTAGAGACAAAATGTAAGTGTACCTGGAAGTTATTATAATTGAATTGATCAGCTATGACTACCTCTGTATTTTGGTCTATTGCATCAGTCCTGTGTTAAAACCATTTTTTTTTTCTTTCTCTCTTGAATATCACATGTAACAGGTTGATAGTTTGTTGAAAAAAGTGCTTTCAAAGTGCTAGTATTGTGCTGTGTTGGGTTGATGCAGCCAGAAATGTATATTCTATCACCATTTGTTCAAACCAGGTGGGGCAGTGATTCCTTATCTCTGTGGCACATACTATCTGCTAATGGGCCATCTTTAAAATCAGGTGGGGCAAGCATCTTTCTCTTTTCCACAAGCCATCCTCCCTCCAGGAAGATATCATTTGCTGCTCAGCCATTAATCCCACTGTGTGACTGATAAAATTGCATCATCCCATTGGGACATGCTCCAGTCAGGGGGAGGAGACAAGCCTTTCCTACCTTGAGAAAACCTGAGATTTTGGACAGCAAGTTACCTTTTTTCCACTGGAATCCATAGGAAAGCCGGCCCTTTCCACATCATCCCTGCACCTTCAGAGGAAAACTGCACCTTCTACAGGAGCACTGCTTCAGCTGAACCACATCTGTCACTGCAGTAGGACTGCAGCCACCATTTGATCAGACTGATACCAACAACCTGACTGACTGATGGGGTGTCAGGTTGTATTCTGACTCTGTCAGTGTTTTTGGGATTGTTCTTTGTAATCCTTTATTTCTATGTTAATTTTCCTAGTAAAGAACTGTTATTCCTAATTGCCATATCTTTGCCTGAGAGCCCCTTAGTTTCATAATTATAATAATAATCTGGAAGAAGAAAGTTTGCATTCTCCATTTCAAAGAGAAGCTTCTGCCTTTATTGGCAGACACCTGTCCTTAAAACCAGGACAAAGTGATTTGACTGTTTTTTTACATTTTCATAAATGAAGTGTCCTCTAAACATTTGAGGCAGTAAGTCAAGATAGAGGTGCAGATGTTGAGATTAGCTCAATTGGTCAGATCATTATTGCTAGTAATAATGGCAAGTTTGTGGATTTTAACCCTGTATGGGCCATTCACGCAAAAGCTGAACTCAATAAGCCTTGTGAGCTCCTTCCAATTTAGAATATCCTAATATTTTTGGGAATATGGCATGTGTTTCTTCCTTTCTTTTAAAACTGGTGCTTTCCTACTGTTGGGGGTTGAGCGTTTTTCTATTACTGTGTCAATTGAAAGAATTTTTCCCATTATCATGCCAATGGAGCTGCCCGGGTTACACCCGGGATCTCTGATGACTCTAAACAAAAGGTGTCAATCTCCGTGGCTCCCGGAGGGGCCTCTGAGGTTTCCGGGGGGGGGATGGGGGGGGGGGATGGGGGGGGAGGGGGGGACGACAATGACTCGTGTTTCCGGCAAGCTCGGAGGAGGACGCCTGGGATCGTTCAGCCACGCGGCCGAGCACAGGAGAGCCAGACCCTCTGTGATCACCTGCCCTGCATCTGCCCCATTCCAGCCTCCTGCCTCTGCGGACACAGCTGATCCCCCGGACACACACGGTGAGCGAGGAGCCGCCGCTCCAGCCCGTTCCCGCCCAAGACCGGCGTGGCCGCTGCCGCCCCCTCCTGCCTGCACTCCCGCCTGCCCTCGGCAGCTCCGGGCTGGGACTAAGCACAGAAACAGCGTGCTTGCATCTAAAGGGACTGACACTGAGCTATCTATTCTGTTCTGTTAGCAATTTTAACAACTGTTATTGTTTTCTGCTTGTACAGTTAGATACATTAGTAAAAGATCTGTTATTCCCACCCCCTTATCTCTGCCTCAGAGTCCTTGATTCAAACCATTATAATACTTGGGGGGGAGTGGAACCAAAGTCTCTATTCCAAAGGGAAACTTCTGCCCTTACTGGCAGACACCTGTCCTTTCAAACCAGGACACCTACACTTGTCTACTAAAGATTATGCCTATACAAGGAAAGAAAAGTTTTGTGAAAATATTGGTAATAAAGCTGAGCTACATGCAGGTGGGATTTGCACAGGCAGCAGAGCCCAGGTGCCGAATCAGTCTCCTGAATGTGGGTCAGGGTGCTGCCAGAGAGAACAGCCTTAGTCAGCAAGTCATTCAATACTAAGCTTCAGGTCACAAATTTTTAAAACTTGGAAAATTTAAGTATTGAAAGGGTGTACCTCAGGGACATGGTGGCCTTTTCATCAGCTACAGTCTCTTAGAGAAAGCAAGATTGCTTTCAAAGCTCTATCTTGTAGTCATAGTTTTGATGAAGAAATTACTTCATGGTTTTCTACAGTCTCTATTGTGAGCCTGTATGATCATAATTGTCCCCTCTGGCCTAAAAATCCATCACACCATTCTTTATAACAGTTTTACCTAATGCCATAAAGAAATGAAGGAACATTTAAAGATCCCAAATCCCTTCTGAATTCCCTGTGACTGTTTTACAGATGCATGGCTAAGCTTTAACATTACAGAACCACAGAATCATGGAATAAATGAAACTGGGAGGGACCTCAAGAGTCATCTGGTCCATCCTCATTGCTCAAGCAAGACTACCTATCCCCAGTTGCCCAGGACTATGTCCAGACACCTTCTGAATATTCCCAGGGATAGAGACTCTAAAACATCTGTGGAAAACCTGTGCAAGTGCTGGGTTACCCTCACAGAGAAAAAGTCCTTCCTGATGTTCAGAGGGAGCCTCCCATGTTCCAGTGTGTGCCATTGCCTCTGGTCCTGTCACTGGGCAGCACTGGAAAGAACCTGGCTCTGTCCTCTTTGCACCCTCCCTGCAAGTATTCCGATTTATTAAAAAGACTCTCCCTGAATGCTCTCTTCACCACACACAACAGCCCCAGATCTCTCAGCCCTTCCTTGTATTAGATATCTTCTATTCCCTTATTTCTGTGATGCTGGTCATGCTTTCTTCAGTATATCCATCTTTTTGGTTTTTTTGGCTTAGGACCCACTGCTGGGTCCAGTACTCCAAATGTGGGCTCACCAGTGCTGAGTGTTTCCAGGAGGAGGCATCTACCATGTCCTTGAAAAACTCTGTGTTCCAGTTTTTCTAGCCCCATTGCAAAAGACTTCTTTATATCTAATCGACATAAAGCTTCTTTAGTTTAAAAAGTCAGGGAAGTTCACTATCAGCATTAAGCTGTTTGTTCTCTCCTGTTTGCTCAATCAGCATGAACCTCGCTGCTTGCTCTGCCTGCTGGGTTTATCTGCATTCACTGAAAATCCTGGTGAATGTGGCTGCACAGGGGATAATGATATTCAGGTATTTGTATCTATATCCTTTGGGGATCTAATGACAACTGGGCATTCCAGTACAGGGGAACATCCTTACAGTGACAGCATATTCAGCTACTCTGATAAATGTCATTGTTTTTAGCCTGATGCTACTTGAGAATATCAAGGTGTTTTAATTGTATTAAGTTGCCTAATATTTTACAATTATCTTAGTTTCAGATTGAGCTGAGTCTTTGGTTGTATATTTAGATACAATCTGTCTAACATTCTGGTACATATAGCAGGTATGTTATATCTATCAGGTATGATATGTCTTGCAGGTATGTAGGTGCTGTTCTAATATGTATATACAGACAAATACACACAAAAATATATCAAATTGCGTGTATCTGGAATAATGCTTCCTCACAGATCAGCGTACAGATAACCTCAAAAAGCTTAATAAGTTAAAAGTGCAGTTTATGACATTGTAATTTACCTTAGATATGAAAATACACACTTTCAAGGAAGTAATTTTGTTTCACAAGTGAATGGCACCTATTTCACCAGCTGAGAGATTAAGTCATTCTGAGACAGGAAATTTTCAGAATTTATCTGAAGATGCCTCAGGCAAATGATTCTCTTTCACTTAATATGCAGGCACTGACTTTTCTGACATATGTTAGACCAAAATGCATCTCGTTCCAAGGAAGCTAACTGGGGTTTGCCACAGCAGCAAGCTAAGACAGATCAGGTCCCCCCCCAAAAGGAAATAGCAGGATGTTGGTCAGGAATGGCTTTTCACTTTTGCCTCTGTGCAGGTGGTCCCTTCCCTGGCATGGAGCCCTGGGACCTGCACCCCACAGGAGAGGGCACCTGACCATGCAGAGGCTGCTACAGCTCCCGAATTTCCTGACATCACTGGACTCTTGTCTGCTGCACCCAGTGCTTGCAGGCAAATAAAAGAAGACTTTGTGGGTTTAATGGCACTTTAATTTGCTGGTATATTTCCACTTTTCATTCTGTTCTGTTGTTGGCAGGGTAGTCCTCTTAAGAAAATTAATATTCCTGCTGTAAATCTGCCGTGTTATGCATGCAGGAAATATATGTCTTGACCTCCAATATGAAAACATTTGATGATGATGATAATAATAATAATAATAATAATAATAATAATAATAATAATAATATGGTTTTCAGTCTTTTTAAGAAAAATATAAGTTCACTGTCCCAGGACTATGCTATCATGGGGCAGCTTCTATAGCCTGTTAAAGTTGTTGGGCTACCTAAGCATGAGTGGCTATGGAAGACATAAACTTGTGTTTCTTTGCTATTACAAAGTAAGACACAATTTTGGCCAGGCAACCTGGTGGGCCTATTCTTTCTCCTGCAAGCAATTGGCTGCTGATTCTTTAGTAACACGAAAGATTGCAGTCTGATTTTTTTTTTTGAAGGAACAATCTTAGTTGAATACTAAATGAGACAGAAAGGTATCTTTAACTGTGAATTTTAATTTAAAAAAAAATATTTGCTCTTTTGCTTTCTTCTTTTTATAGAACCTATCTTTTTTACTGGAACTTAGTTAAATTGTTGAGTGGTTTATCAACTCTCGCAATTTTTATCTTCCAGTACACCAATGGCAAAAGAAGAAGGAAAATAAATGAAGGATCTTGTGCTCTTTTCTGGCTGAAGAGCATGTATATAAGCAAAGATTTACTCTTTGATTTCCGAAGTAGACAGTCCAAAATTAGTCATATACTACACAAAAGTAGGACAAAGTTCTCAGTGGTAGTTGTACAGATGAAATTTCACCTAGCTCATAGCAACATAATCAATTTTTAATATCTCTTACAACTTAAAATTACTGAATAATTCAGATGGGATCTCTAGGTGTATCCTGCTGCTAACCTGCTGCTCACAGCAATACCAAATATTGAATTTAGACCACATTGCTCAGAGTAACTATTCAAGGATGGAGGTTGGACAGTCTTTCTGGGTAACCCATTCTATGGGGCAATTACCATCACTGCAAAAAAAACCCCATTTTAATTAGTCCAGAACTCTAAGACTAAGGACATCTTCTATGTTCCAGTGGCACATAACTTGGAAAATCTTCGCCTTAAAAGCAGGCCTGTGTAGTGCTGTAATATAGGATGAACACTTTTAGTTACACAAATTCCCTTTAATAATGCAGATAAGATTTATTTACAGATTCAGCCAATATTTCAAAATAAAGTGTTCAACTTTTTGTCAGATATCCTGTAGATACTCCTCTGTAATTCTAGTAATTGTTAATTTAATGTCATGAGGCTAATATGAACTAGTCAGATAAATAAATGACAAGAAAATCAAGACTCTTAAGAATTTTTTTACTTTTTTTTTATTTATTTACATCAGCAAATTATGGTACTCTGCTTTGGAAAAAACTCAGTTGGGTTTATTTCATATAATTTACCTGTTTTAACATTTTATATAGCAAAAGGACATTCACTGGAACAGAATTTTCTTTGCCACCAGCAGTCACTACAAGAGTACAAAAACAGTCTGAAGAAAAACAGTCAAAATGAAACAAATTCAAATAGAAAAATGCATTGGCTGATTAAATTCTTAATTTTCAATCTCTGGATGCATATGAAATGTAAACTCTTATTCAGAAATGAAAAGATGGTAATATTGAAAGCCATTCTTAGATTCTTTCTTTCTGACTTTAACCAACAATATTCAAGATTCAAGTCCAGAGTCTGTCTGCCCATTTTTTTTTGCATCTCATTCATAACTTGATTGCTTTCCACTGAATGTCTATTTATTGACAGCTGAGAATGCAGATAATGATACTGACAGGTCATGAGTAAAGCAGGCTGTAAATGGATCATTTCTTCTCACAGGTCAAGAAGCAGGCAGAGTCAAATGTTAGCACACTGCAACACCTTTTCTGTGCAGGTGGCACAGAGTGCCAGGCCCAAGTCCTGCATGATTGCCATTCTCTGCTGCTCACACAAAGTCACAAGTCACAACACCCCTTCCTGTTCTGGAAATCAGCAAAGTTGCAGACTGGTTACAAAATCTGTGATATTTAAAACACAAAAATCAGGTGTGTGCTAACCTTGCTTCCAAGAAAAAGACTTGGCTGATTCTGTACTTAAAGGATAAAATGCATTTTTTGCAGGAACCAGAGATCTTAGGACTGCCTTAGGAACATTCAGTTAAATGAGCTGAATCTATTCTGGAATAATTGAGAGACAGAAATTCTTCTTACAACATAATGAGTTCTTTTTCTTTAGGTTGCTTCACTGTGCTCTCTCTCCTATTTAGTTCATTTGGTCTATTTCCAGGAAATGCCTCTCCTCTTTGATTTGAAGACCACTCACACTCACATTTGGGAATCAGGACAAAAGAGGAATGGGACCTCTTGAAATGAAGATATAAGCTCACATGTATGTCTAGGGCATTAGGAGTGTCTCAGTTACACCCAAATGGTCCCAAAACACTTTGGAAAATCAGGTGGAAAAACATTGTGGCTTGTTTATTGGATTCTTGATGAATCCCTCTACATTGGTATACTGAGTTCTTGAAATTGTTTTCAGCTGACAAAATGTGAAAGTGAAAATGCACACTAAATATTATTTGAAAAATTATGAAAAAATTAATGGTTCAATGTTTAATGTTAATTTATGTTTTATTTATTTACACTTTAAAGAAAAGATGTGATCTCCTTAACAGTGCAAAATTTCTAAGAGTATTTACTGCATACATAACATAACTTTACAAAAATAGAGATTAATTCCATGGTGGCCTCTTTTGCACAATGAAATGAGACTAAAACATCTCAGAAAGAGCTGGACATTCTCCAGATTTTATATTGATAAAATACTCTATATTCTAGCCTGCTTAGTCCATGTTTCTGAACAACCATAAATAACTGTGACTGATGCTTTTCTGTACAGGCAGACATACAATGACTGTATGAAAAGTACTGGTTCAAAGAATGAGCAGAGGCTTTCAACAGGTTAAAGAAGGCAAACAATACAAAATCTTCAGCACCAGCAAACTCTACGGACCTACCAAAACCCCCAGAAATACTGAATAAGGGTTTATGCACACAAACCTGCCATAAAATGATCTATTTAGTATTGAGGCATCATCAGAAGCATCATTATTCAAATGAAACTCACTGATAAGATTACTTACACACTAATCAAGTGTTCTAAAATTTACCTCTAAAATATGCCAAACAGATCAGTCATTCCTGGCTAAAGGAAATCCAAAATCTGGCTTGCTGTCATATAACAGAGCCTAAATGAATATAGTCTAAAATCCAGAGCTGGATGGGCAGCCCACACTGCAGTGCTGTGCAGTTCCACCAGCACAGCCACAGCTCCCCACTTCCAATTTCACATGAAAATCTCAGAGTCCAAAGACCTGCCAAGGAGGGCAAAGCAAAACTGGAGAAACATCAAACAGCCTGGCTGGTGAATTGAAGGCCCATTGTCCTTTTCTACTGCTTGGAACATGATGAAAAACACGTTCTAATTGCCTCTTGTTTTTTCCACACACAAAATGTGAGGACTCAGATTCATTGTAAGGGTTAATCTTCACTGGTCTGGTGCTCACTAAATAGTTCTTATATTAGCAATATCTCTGCTATTATAGCCTGTGCCAGTCTGTAATTCACTCTGTTTTGTTTCCGTGTTTTCTATTTTAAATTCCAACAAAGGGGAAAAAATCACATATATTTACCTATTCTAGACAAAACATAACAGGGAAAATAGAACTATACTGACTTTTCAGAGAAAGTAGTGTTTGGTTGATGTATTTCCTTGTCGGGTGCAGACTTCTGTACGATGTGTGATGCAGACTCTTTGAAAATTAATTTAATTTTGTTTTGGACAGAGATTTGAGTAAATGAGGTCAGGATCTTATGGACTAGTACATATATGAATATTCTGTAGTTAAAAATCCAGAAAGAATCCATTGCATTAATTTATGCAGAAGGAAACAATACATTATGAAATCTAAACTGATATAGAAAAACAGAGTTCTTGACAAGCAACAGCTTGAAGGGAAAGGTAATTTAATTTTCTTAGGTCAGCGAATATGGGTAGAAAACCAGAACAAATCTTGGGATGCAAAAGGTCTTTTTCAGATCTGAAACAGAAGCTGAGTAAAATATTCTCCTATCATTTTAGATGCAAGTCTTTATGCTCAGAAAGTTGCCCTGCTTGTCTAACAGATGGGCTTAGCTCTGTCTGCAAATCTCTTCTGCTCATATCAGCCCAAATTATGCTGCCACTATCACTTCACATGGGCAGACAAAAATCCAAAACAGCCAACCAAAAACCAGCAGTCAGATATGATGCTGATAAAATAATTTTAAAACAGAATAGGAAGGTGGTACCTTCTTGATTTAGAAATATCTCTTAAAAGAACTACCTTGGTATCAATACCCCTCAACACCTAGAATTTCACCATTTCTTTCACAAAAACTTTCTGTAAAAGTTTTTGTTTTATAAATGTGCTGACAAGTGCTCATTTAGCACTGCCAAACATTTCAGGATTATTCTTTCTTTTAAAGAAGATGATTTAGTGTTTGGCCAAGCTGCATGCTCTACTTCTACCCTACATGTTTGGCTTTGTTGTCGCATTAAAAATTAATCATGCTTCACATAATCATCTTGAACTTAGATTTGGGTTGTGAAGTTAATGCCATGTGTGAATACAAGTATCTGTGAAGGAGCTAGAATAACCACTTATAGGCAGTTAGTGATTTAGAGAAGTGATTCTTCTAACTGTAAGGCTAGAGGCTTAAAGGCTTGTTTTCAGTATTTGATTTTGTGTCTTAGTCTAGCAAAAATAATCTCTTCTTGCCAGTAGCTAAATATCAGCAGAGAGATAAAACCTGTCAATGAAAAACAGACAGATTACTAAAACAATAAGGAATCTAAAAGCTTCTTATTAAAAGCATATTCTAAAATCAAATGTGAAAAGTATAAAATACACTTAAAAATATTAGAAATAATTTCTCTTGACAGTTTGATAATAACCTTCTTTTAAATTAGGTTGTAGGATGATCTGACAAAAATGCCAAATATTTTTGATCAAAACTTTTTTGATCTCCAATTATGGGTTAAGAAATTTGATATAAACCTTGAGTATAAATTTCTTGATTTCTGTCAGAGCTTAAAGAAAATGAATTAAACATATTAATGCATATAAATATAGTACACAGAAGAACACAACTCCTTCATGGATGAACATGCTCAAAGTGGCAGAAAGGTTATAGGAAAAATACATGGTGTTGTAATCTAATTCTGGTTTTCAGCCTAGGAGCTACAAGCCCTTTCATAGTAAAATTATGCTTTCAGGATGATTAAGAATTAACTTCAGCTATAGAATAAATTCTCTCCTCTGATGCCTCAATAACATACTCTGCAACAAAAAACCACACTGATGGAATACAATGATTCTGATGCAAAAAGGGCATGCAGTTGCCTTCCCTATTGTTAGAGGTGACTGTACATGACCTAAAGGTATTTCCTGTAAATTGATCCATTTACAGAAAGACATGGAGTTTTGTGTGGATTAGAAAAGAACGTTTATTGCTGTTTCCCTGTCTGTCCTGTTTATAAAGGCTGTAGTTATCTCTTAAAGGAAAGGACAACAGAACATGAGATAGTGGAATAAACAACAGCAGCTGAGAGATTTGAAAGCTACCCCAGAAGGTATCTTGATTATTTTTAAAGACTATTATTAAAGATTACTGGTAAGACATTGTTTTCCAATTTTGCTTTGGCATGCATTCCTCTCAGTGCTGGGACCATATCCCTTATTCAAAGTTATCTGCTATTTTACCACCTGCTCACTCCCTTGGCAAAACTGAAAATGGCAGGAGCGAGATTAAAGTGTTGCTGCACCTCATGGGTCTTGCAATCATCCCATACCAGCTCTGAGTCCAAACTTCTTTCCAGAAGGTGAGTTGTATTCCTTTTTCATCTGCCATATCCCAAAATAACCTGATAGTGATCTGTAGTGGCACTCCTCATTGAGAAACAAACCAGTGAAGGAATACTACCAGGCCAAATCACTCCAAAACCAGGAAAAAATGCACAGGCAATGAAGGGGCAGCAATCCTCTTCCAGGCAGCCATTCCTCTGCTGGGGGCAACAGGATATGGTCTGGAGATGGCTCTGGTAAATGTAGGTAGAGACAGAATAAAATGTAAGGGGCTAGTCAGTTCAGTTTGCCTGTATGTTTGGAGTAAATGTATAGATATTTGGCTGAAATTCGATCTTTTTCTTTTGAACATGGAAATTTTGGAACGCATTAATAAATAAAATAAACCCTGAAATGCTACACATCAGCAATACAGTGTGTGTGTGTATTTGTGCCCTGTGTGCAGACTGCAGAGTGGCACCTGTGTGAAGAGAACAGGGGCTGCTCTGTGCCAGACACAATCACTGTGTCTGCAGCAGACGTGTCACAGCACAGAGCTGAGCCCATCGGCCAAGGAACATCCCAGAAAGATCAAAGCACACCAGCCAAGTGCAGGGGAGGGGGAAAAAAGGTGGAAAAGAGAAAATAGGAAAAGTAGAGAGAGCACCACAAGCAGATAGAGAAGCTCTGTGGTGAAGGAGATTCCCACAGTGCAGGCTATGGGGAACCTTCACACTGGAGCCAGTGAATATTTTCTGATGGAAATGCAGTCTGTGAAAAGCCCAGGCTGGAGCATGAAAAAGGGTGAAGAGGAAAGGGTAGCACTAGAAACAGTCACATACTGATCATAATTCCCTATCTACCATTCACTGTGAGCCTTTTGATGTGGGTGAAGTTGGGAATGCAGCAGGGAAGCCAGAACTGAGAAAGGAGACAGGGTGTCTTTTATCTCTTTTTAAAAATATGATTTTTTAAAAAAATTATTAATAATATTTTATTATTGTTTCTAATAACATATGGCTATCTAAATGTAATTTAATTGGAAGTAAATGTAATCTAACTTCCCCCAAGATGACTGGTCTGTCCAAGACAGCAATTAGTAAGGGATCTCCCTATTTTTATCTCAGTCTACAAGTCTTCTTATCCTATTTTCTGTTCCTGTCCTGATGACAAGAGGAAGTGAGCGAGCAGATGAGTGGGCATTTGACTGCTAGCTGAGGTTAATCCATCATATGTGTCTTTTGAATACATATCCACTGGTGTCTTGTAAAAATTCAAACAGAAACATCTTGGCTTTGTTTTAATGGTGACAAGGAAATGGATTTTGCTCTTTATCTATCAAGCTCTTCCATGCTCATGATGTCAGCATGCCAGGATTTTCTCACTGAACACAAATGCCACAAACTCTCAGTTCCACTAATTTCTCAAATTAATCACATCAAGATTTAGTTTTAGCTTTACTATCCTTGTTGTCAGATTAATACAATAGCAGAAATTATTTCTTTTACAGTCTCAGATAGCTGATAGCAGGTTTTAAAGGCTAAAAATAGGAAACCACATAATGCTACATAATGCATGAATAAGAAGTACCTTAGGGATAGGTTAATATTTAATATTGGTTTGGAGTTAATGTTTGGTTTCTAATTATAGTTTGAATTACTAAAAGCAAGGGTTCAGCCAGGTACCAACAGCTGAACAACACTTTTTTTTTTGTCTTACAACTGGTAAGAAAGTGTTTGAAAAGGGCTTTGTTGTAAGTACTTCTTACATTTTCACTGGAGAGCATTGCATAGGAGTGGTCATAATTTTATATAATTTTATTTCACTCTTTATATAATTTATTTAACTCTATGCTCTAGTACTACATGTATCAAAGTCACAGCCTAAAAGGAGCAATTTATTTCAAATGAACATGCTGTATTCAGAAATGGTAGCCTTGGTCACCTCTTCAGTGGTTTTAAATCTCTATTTTATTTGGCAGAGTGTAGGGCAAAATTGCAGTGGCAATTTCTTATGCAGAGGTGAGGCAATCATAATATTTGGAGATTCTCCCCTTCCTGACCTGATGGATGCAATGTTCCTCTCAATGTCCTTGAGGCTGTTAACAACAGAGAAGCAGCAGCACCAAAACAGAGCCATTCCAGTCTACAGCTCCCTATAGCTCAATAAGTTATTACATTTGCACAGCATCAAGCTAATGTGGACTTAGTGTTCTAAGTTAAATTAATCCTTTGTGCAGCTGATGTACAGCAACTGCAAGCTGCTGTTTGTGATCAGAGGACTGAAAAACAAGCTTTGCAAGCAGACTTCTTGTTATTTTTGGTGCATTCCAATATGTACTTCATAGAGAAATACTATTCACAGCAACATAAAATTATTCTGCAGTATATCTTACCCATTCTTTACAAGAATATAATTTACAGAAGTGTATTATGTAGGATTTATTCACAATTTCATTAGCAATCCATATAAAATACATTTTAGGCTGCAAATAAAGAAAGACTGACCAAAATGAAATCCTGTTTAAGAGAAAAACCCTTGTCACTATCTCATTTCATAAAAAATAAAACAAACTTTTCCCATCCCATTCCTTTCCTGAAGGGCTCTATCTGATGTATTATAAATGGCCTGCTGCTTTTTATTAATGAATGCTGACAATTTCTTCAGATTCATATGTGAACCACTGCTGCATGTTCAAGTGATCATTCTGTCATTACACTATCTCAGACATGAAGTTCTGTTGAATAACTTTCCTAAATTTGAAGGTTATTTGAAAGAAAAAAACTTTGAAGAATGAAATAAAATCTCCATTAATAAAATAATATCCATGTGAAACCCCTTAAAAAAACCCTTAGGGCTTAAAACTGCACTATCAAGTAAATCAGAACAAAAATTAGTTACCTAGAAAAGTAGGACTAAAGTGATGAAGGCTGTGTATATCTTAATTCATGCACAATAACATAACTGTTGAAAGAATATGAGCAAATTATACATTTACCAGTAAAGTCAAGTTTTTGAAAAGCACAAAAGGTGTTAGGGTCAAATATTAATTGGTCTTTCCCTCCAGTCTTGTGTCTTAATTTTTTTTTTCTGCTCTATACTCATTATATACAATAAGAAATTTAAAACTCCCTCATTAAACAACATAATTATCTTACTGCTACAGAAGGTGAGACAGTAAAGTGTAGTATTGTCTTCCTGTCTTCCAAACACACTGGTGTAAAATCCTAAGCCCATCTAATTATATTGTCATACTCAGTCTTCAAAGCAAAATGCTGTTGTTGCTGTAGGACATCATCCCCCTTTAGTCAGAATGAGAGATGGTATGACTCTGCTCTTGCACGAGTGCTGCACTCTGTCTTGTGGAGCAACATCGGGTTCACAGGCCTGAAAATCCCTCTTATTGTGTTGGGTGCAGGACTGGGCACACATTGTTATAAACACAACTCTTATATCATTAAATAGAGCAACTATCACCATTCAGCATGCTGGCTCAGTCCTTCAGGCCCACAGAAATCACAGACATCTCTGCTGGAAGGGACACCAGGGGTGTCCCTCAGTGCAGCTGTGGAGACGATTTGTGTGAGGTAGACATCTGCCTATAAAAGTTGGACTAAAACAAAAACCTGATTAGCTTTTGATCATTATTCGCTACTTGTTACTCCTATTCAAGCTCAAATTGTTGATGAGTTCTCCAAACTCTTGTTCTATTTCCATGTGACTGGTTATAATTCATGATGTATTTCCACTGCAGCACTAATGGGCCTGCCTCCCTCGGGCTACTGACCAAAGAATACAGATTTTATTGACTTGCATCCCAGAACATTGACAGTAAAAAATCAGTTATGCTTTGTTTAAAATCAAAACGATTTAATTTTCCATCCTCTCTTGTTGGTAAGGCTAAAGTGCCCTTTGTGGAAATTACTTTTGTGGATATCAGGTTTTTGCACAACATGTTAGAATTTTATATCAGATACTTTGCAATGGTACCTCAATTCCAGAGGACTGACCTAGGGTACCAAGACTGAATTGCTATGAGTAGGATGGCAGATTTTATGGAAAACTTGGGCAAGCATTTACAGAAAGCCTTCAATAGAAAACTGCAGATCTGGAAATTTTTTTTTTTTAAATTTTTTTTAATCTAAGAAGAACTAAAAAAAAATACTAAACATCATTTAACTGAGTCAAGCATTTTTACAAGAAAACCTAACTTTTGCATTTTTAATAGAACAGGAGAGTTTTTTTGTTTGGTTTGATTTACTTTTTATTTTAAAGTCATAAATTTTGGGAACTCTGTGTCCAATAATTCTTGTAAAGTAGCTGTGTTATATGAAGTCTGGTAATTTTTCATTCATCTTTAGGCTTTATCTTAGTGGTCTCAAGTGAGGATTGAAGAAATTTACTGGGTGTTTACTAATGCTCCACCCACTTCCTGCTTCATGGTTCATATGATCTGTAGATTAAAAATTTTTAAAAGTCATCAAAGTAGCAACCAATGGAAAATATTACTGTCAGTGAGAAAGCAGCTGCAGAGTTGCATGAAAAACCCAAAGTGATTCTGCATATAAGTTTGCAGGAAATCTTCCTGGAGGTTTAATTTAGAGTCTGGTTATAAATTCAGGTGGTTTTTTTTTGGTTTGGTTTGGTTTGGTTTGGTTTTTTAAGGTTGTTTTTGTTTGTTTGTTTGCTTATTTGTTTGTTTGGTTTGGTTTGGTTTTTTTGTGCTGTTGTTGTTGTTGTTGTTGTTGTTGTTGTTGTCTATTTCTTTCTGTTACTAAATGGTACTTTTCAGGGATATAAAATGAAGCCATTAGATACAGGATTTAGTCTATAAAATAGGTTCTTCCTTTCAAAATACCATACAGGGCTGTGAATGATGAGGGAAGTCCCAGGTAATATAAAGTTTATTTGGTTTTCCTTTTTTTATGGCTGTAGATAGCAATCCTCCCAACCTGGGAGGCAGAAAAGGTGATGGGCCTTGTTCCAGGGGCAGCTCCTCTGATTTTGTAAGGCAGGGGAGTGAACTGAAAAGCCTTGAAATCTCAAGTGCTAGATCCTACTTCTGGCATTCATATGCAGCATGAAGCATTAATTGGCATTTAATGCCTGCTCTGTTAATGAGGGGTGTGCAGGCGTGAGACTGTGTACACCAAAATATCATTGGTGGACCACAGTCAAACTGTGGTGGGCCAAAACTCTTGAGTTAAGTTAGTCGTCTTCATAAAAACCCTCTGCTATTAAGTGGCTGAGAGTACAAGCACATATTGCTGTAGCTGAGTCAGAAGAAAATAATGTGTGATTTCCTTTCTGGAAATGCCAATGTGAATGAAAAGATCCTGAGAACAACCCTTTAAACTTTATTAGGTATAAGTTAAAGGAAATACTGAGTTAAAAGAAATATTCTGGTTACTAACAGGCTAGACAAAGAAAAAGTAGCTTGAGTTTGGAGGGAAAAATAATTCATTAAAATGTATCTATTCAGTCCTCTACAGGTGTTCCTTGGTTTTTTTCAAAGGCCAGTCTTAGCATCTGAGATGTAGAAGCTGAAATAAATTGCATGTGCAAGATATGTTAAGTAGAGGGAAACATCCATGAACATTTGACAGAAGGAGGTGTCTGTAAAAAGGTTAGTATTTGCAACAGTTTTACTTATTTCCTTTAATTCTGTAATTTCTGTCTATAAATTATACTATAACAAAAATATTTTTTTTAATTAAGCATTGATAATGATCAATATGAAATGTACTACTGGTGCTACGACAGGATAAATTCAGCACTGACATATTCTTTCAAAAAATAAATAGATTTCAAAGAGTTACTTACATTTTATTGCACTATTTATTTTACATTAACATCCTGAATATAGAGAAAAATCGTGGATTAATGGAAAATATATGTGTGTTCTTGATCCTGAGGAGCAGCTTGGCTCTGCTCCAGCAAAGCTCTCAACTTTCAGCACTAAATTAGTCCTAGAGATTGAGTACAAAGGCCCTTGAAATGTCAGATTTACAGATTTACAGGGCACGTGTGTAAACCCATGTTGCTTCCTTCACTGCTTTGGTGGAATTAGTCTGGTTTATGCAAGCTGAAGATTTGTCTCAGTACAGACTTTAGCAGATTTCCCAGGTCTGCCCTACCAAAGGCAAGTAATCACTGCTCAGGAGAGCAGGAGCTGCAGAGGAGGCTTGTTAGGAGAGCTCTGGAGCTGAAGTGTGTTCTAACATCATGCAAGAATCAGAGGGAAGGAGAGCATTTCAGCTGGGTTGGACACATCCAAAAACTGCTTGTGAAATAAAAGGCTGTAGTAAGCACTCCTCTCCATAAGCTAAGGACTTAGAGAAGGAGCTAAAGTGAAAATCATGCTTGTAGTTTTGTCATTCACATAAAAATACTGAATACTTTTTCCCAGGCATGGCTGTTACAAGCAATGCTTTTTACGACATAGACAATAAAGCTAAAAAATTCGACAGTTCTCAATATGCAAGTTTTCCTTTCTTTTGCACAAGCTTTTCCACTATTTTGAATCAATAACTGATTCCCCCCTCCACCCCACTTTTTTTTGTCTTTTCCTGTGGGCAGTTATCTGTGTTTTCCTAAATAGAACAAGTAAATTAGAAAGGTCACTAAATAAAATATTAATACCCACACAACATCATGTAGTAGAAGCAAAGAGAGACTTGTTGGCAATTTGCTACTGACTGAAACAGGACTTACAAGTGTATATGCATGTATAAATACATGTAAAGATTCTCTCAAGGTGCAATGTGATAAAATAGAAATAATATTGTGCTTGACTGGAGTAATAGTCAGAGGCTACCAAGATCTCCACTTAAATAGAATTGCAGAGCCAAGCAACTTATCTGCAAGTGCTAGTGTAAATTGTATTGTGCAATATTCAAGAAGGATAGAAATCTATGAACTGCTGAAGTGTTTAAAATGGGCAGCATCTGTTCCACTGACATGTTGTTTCAAATTGTTCCGAAATTGAGATGTCATAGGCAGATTCAAACAGTTCATATATAAAACTGGAAATAAGACAAACCAAATTCATTAGAAGGAAAAAAAAGCATTTCCTTTAACGAAATGAGCAGAAATTCTTGCAGTTTATTATCAGTAATGCTGAATATTAAAAAAAACATTAAGGAAAAAATAAGAAGAAATTAAGAGCATTATATTTTAAGAGTTTGAATTAAATATTTGGAAGAGTGTCAATTTTTGGAACAATGCTGAATAGAAGTGATGCTTCTCTGCACTCTGCACTTAGATTAGACAGTGGAGGCAGAGTGTGCCAGACACCATTTTTGAATTACTATCCTCACTCCTTGCCCAAAGAAGTTTGTAGTTTACTGGTCTCCGGCCCTAAGAGTAAACCACTGCCTTTTCTTCTCCAGGCTATCCTGCATGTTATGGTCCAGAAAAAGGCATGGAGTTATCATCTGCTCTGTTCTGCCTCTCTCATTTCCTTGGACTTCAAATTCCCCAGAAGAAAATGGAACAAAAACCCAGACCTCCTTCCATGTGAAAACTAATTAGTAAGAATAGAGATCTAAGGCATATACCAAGTTACAATATAATTCTTCATAAGATTTAGCTTCTAGAAGACATCATGGGTCCTGTTATCTGAAAATATTGGTAATTTAGGGAGATGTGTTTGTGAAAGAGACCCTGATGTGATCACCTAGGTGATTATGCAACCAGGAAAGAGACAATAAACCTACCATTCTGCTTCAGAATATTTTTCTATGCAGGAGTCCCTTGCTCCTTCTTTACCCGTTACCATATTTTCTGTGCTGCTTTAATTAAAAAATAGAAATAAACCAACTATGGCTCAGTTAAGAAAAGGTTAGTTGACACAATAAGCAAATTCCCAATTGCATATCTTCTTTCTATTTACTTTACACAACATGGTTATAAGTCATTTAATCTGATCAATAAATATGGCAAGATGGTCTGATGAACACTTTGGAACATCTAAAATAAATTTCCATAAATAGAAAATTTCATCTTCAAAGACCGTAAGTCTACAAAACCCTTTTTGCACATAAAACCACTATTAATCTTTTGCACAAAAAAACACTCCAAAAAAACCCAAAGAAACCCAAAGCAATATAAGCCACCAAATCTATATGTCTCAGGGAGAAAGAACAGAGAGTATGAAGGGCAATTCTAGCATTTTCTGTCCCTCCAATAACAACAGCAAATGATTTGTAAGGTTTAAAGGCACAGAAGCAGTACCATTCAAAGAGGCAGTTAAATTTAGCAATTGCATGCTTAACTGATCATCAGCTTCATAATAACTGCAAAAATATCATTATGGCTCTATATTCTTAATCTAGACAATTTTGATTTTTTTCTGTGGGTATTTATTCAGAGTCCATTGGGCTTTCAAAAATGGAAGCAATGGAGTGCTGGAGTTTGGCTTCAATGACCACAGCCTATTTCCATTTTGGAAAAATAAGCACAAATTGGAAAGACCATATTTGAATGAAGTGTAAAGACTTAATTCACATCTATTGACGTACTGTGAGCACAATTTCAAAGCTTTATAGCCAAGCATATTCAAAAGCAGGAGGGCCAAATATCATCAGGGGTTTTGTCCCTGGTTGGACATTGAAGTGCTAAGAGAGATGCCTGCAACAGCCAATGCAAAACACCACAAAAAGGCTTTTCAAGCACCTGAAACACTGAACATCTTCAAGGGTAAGTGCTATTGGCAGCAGTTTCATTCAGTGAAAACTATGAACTAGGGGTTTGAACATGGAGGGCATGAATTCTGTAAAATTCAGAGTCTGTGATAAAACAAAATGTCAAGGGAGAGGGGGAGGATTTTTATTTTGGAGCATTGAGCCCAGTAACTGATTCAGCAGCATCAGTTACTCAATCTATTCCTCATGTGGGGAAAATATTTATTCTGGCAAGATCCTCCCACGAGGGCTTAATGCAGAGGAAATAGTGCTTGGCAGAAAATAATTTCTTACTGTTTTTCTCCACTGAAACCATTTTATTTCATTGGCTTCCCTTTTTAGTCCACAGAGCATTGAATAAATGTATCAATAAATTGCTTAAGCCTTATAAAGAAAATTTTTACCACTATTGATTCACTAAAAAGTTAGGTAGTCTCCTGTTATAGTATCAACTTATGCAATGACTACTGAAAATAATAATTTAAACTGCAGATACACAAATTAAATTGGACTTTTTCATGTCTTTGATCATACTGGATTGAGAAACATCTTCATTGTAGTCTATTGTAAGATGCCTCTCTGATTATCTTTAAGGGAAAGGCTTGATATTAATTAGTTTTAGAATTTTCTAAAAAATTCCGTACCATAGTAGAGAAAGAATTCTATTAACTCTTTCATTTTTTTTTAAATTTTCTTTTTAATTCTTTTTTCCCAATAAAAGTAAGCCCTTATTGGAATACCAGTAAGAAAGGAACTTGCTTTTCTCCTCTACAGAATATTAGGCCTTTTTATTATTACTGTTTGAATAATAAAGAAAATTTGGCTTGCAGGTCATTTGAAATACATTTCTGAGAAATAAATAACTCTGCAAATTAATGCAAAAAACAGCTACAGATATATTGGCACTGGAATAATAGAAGGCATGTGTGAGCAACTTTATGCAATGGGAGTATGTGTTTATAAACTATTTCTTTATTCTTCAGACATAATGCTGAAGACAGAATAGGCAGTATTATTCACAAATACTCTAATGGCTGCATTAACTCCATATATTGTTAGTTAGCTAACACTTTCATCTCTGTGTAGGTGACAATTCTACTGTCAATACAGCCAAGTAGGTTTTAGAACAGGAAAGGACAAGTACAGCTTTTTTCCCTTTTTTCCCCAAAATTAGATTTGTCAGCATTAACAGAAATTACATCTTCATGACCTTCTATCAAACTCTTTTCAAATCAAAGGTAAATAACTGTGCTGGCAGGGTAAGCCAGCCCCTCAAGGGAGGACCACAATCTCACCTAGTTTATTGTGCTGTTGACCTAAATGTATGACCCAATCAAGAGCTCCACACATCTAAAAATACACAGATCCTGTAAGATGATGAGGAACAATATCAAGTAGCCTTCTTCCAGTTAACGGACTTAAAATGGGAGCTTTGTTCAAACTAGAGTGCAAGATTAAACTGAACAGTTCTGTTCCACATCACATGTTATTAACATATTCAGGGCCTCTTGAGAGCCCAAGCATGGTAGAAAATCAGAGTGGCACCAAGCAATACCTGGCTTTAAGCAGACCTGTGGCTGCTCTTGTCAATGCTGGTGATTTAAGGAAAAAACATTGCTTTGCAGTTAGAGGCAAAATTACAGGTTTCTGACTTTCAAGAAGAAACTTGAATTGCATACTGATTTGCAATTTGATTTTTAAACTATGTAAGAGCTTGAAATTAATCAATATGTTGCTATCATCAGACACCTTCTCAGAAAGAAGGAAAAGTCCTCTAGAGCTGGAAAAACAAATATATAAATCTTTTCACTGTAGTGCTATTAATTCAGGTGACACATTACTGATCTTTTAAACTTAATGTTACAGGCCAGACAGAGATATAAGTGGAATTTGAAAAAATGTTTTCTGGAGCATTTTGGCATTTTTACTAACCTAAAAGTTTGAGTCTTTCAACTGAAATATTGTTATGAGTTCCTCCATAACATGCCAACTGCCTCTACTTTCTGTTTAATCAAATCTGAATGCTTGTGAACAGATCTTGAACAGATGCATCACCTGAAAATGCAGTTGTTTTTCTTGGACATTGGACTTCATTGTCATCAGATATTAGGAGACTGTCATCTATTTGAAGAATATTGAAAGGAACTGGCAAGGAACTGTAGCAAATCAACACAGGATTTTAAGGCTGGAGCCATTGGTGGAATTTTGGGGATTTTGACCAGAAGATGGTCTATACACCACCTGGACTACTGATACATGGTGGGATTCACCTTTTTCAGAGGGCAGAAGAGGGAGCACAGGAACTAGAAGGACTCATTGATAGATCTTAAAACTATTGAAAGGGGAAAAGGCACAAAAGCAGTATTGGCAGGGATACGCAGTGGGATGGCACACCAGATCTCGAGGAGCTGACTGCCAGTGTGAGCCCTGAATCTGCTCCAAGTACTGGCATTAACAAACCACTCCTGAAACCAGCACATGCAGCCTGGGAAACAAGCAAGATGAGCTCAAAGATTTGGTCCAGACAAATGACATAACTGGCACTAGCAAAGCCTGGGTGGTCCTGCAGCTGGTGTGGATGAGGGATGGCTACAGGATCCTCAGGAGGGACAGGCAGGGCAGGTGGGGCAGTGGGATGCCACTGTCTGTGAAGGGGAGGCTGCAGAGAATGGGGCTCACAGTCAGCATTTAACAATTCTGGCTCTCAGTGGTTGAGAGGGTGGGGATAAGGGTTAAGGGACGACCCAATAATGCAGATGGAATATGATGGCACCAATTAATTTTTGTTCAAGGAACAAAGGAACACCTCCAAATCAACTTTCCTTGCTCTTATCAGGGATTTCAACTTGCCAGAGGTTAACTGGGAATATCACACAACTGGCACAGGGGATTCTTCAGATCCAGGGGATTCTTCAAACACCTGGATGATCACTTCATGGTACAGATACTAAGGAAGTCAACTAGGAATGGTGTCCTCCCGAATTTGTTGCTGGTAACAGAGTCTCCTGAGTGAAAAGGTGGTTGGTGACTGTCTTGGTCTCATAAAGTGGCCATAAAGAAAGAAAAGCTCACAAATAGCTACCTATACTTAAAATATTTTTGTGAAGTCTAATTCTACCATTCCTAGCCTCACTATCTGCTTCATTTAATACATTTACCAACTCGAGCCAGCTGGAAAAATTAATAGCTAAACTAAAACATCTGGAGCACTTTTGGACATGAAACTAAAATTAAGAGGTAGGGGAAAAAAGAAAATTGAGCAAAAATCGGAAGGATTTAATAATTTTAAAATGCATAGGGCAGGAATTTTGTGCTGCGGAAGGAGCTGACAGAAAAGGCTCTTCTAATTCTCAATGATATATCTACTTCTTTCTTAAATTCATGTCTCCTACCAGCTGCCTGTTTGTCATAAGTGTTGGGTTCTTCCACAAGGAAACACATTTCCATTCGCGCTGGTAAAAAAAGGCAGACTTCTGTTTATTTCCATGGTCAGCTTCATGGAGGAGGAGAAAAAATAATGAAGGAATGGCAGCAGATAAGATTTTACTTTTAGGTGCACTAGCACATTTACAGCATTTTTTATGGTTTTTATAAAATAGAGATAGCTTTAGTGGGGTAAGAAAATACAGAGTGTCTGTGAAAGTTGTTTCGAAAACAAGTGTTTGGCTGCAAGCTATTTTTAATTTCCTTTTAATAATCCAAGAAAAATGTTCCAAGACTGTCTAACAGTTTCTTTAGAAGACTGTCTTATGTTTTCAGAAAAAGGGAATTCTTTGATAAGTCTGAGAAACATTTTTATCATAAGACTCTTCAGCTCAGCACTTCTTGTGTCGTATACTAAGAGTAGGAAAACATTGTTATGTGAATGTGTTGCCATCCATTTGGGGAACAGAAATTAGAATACTGCAACTAATTCATAAAACTTATCTGCATCTCTACATTTTCTGCAACTAAAACAAAAAGTAAAAAGAACAGATGAGGATTGCATTCACCAAAATAAAATACAGAGATTCGTAGTTCCTGGTGTGGAGGGAATTCTCTCAGCATAATTTCTGAGATGGAAAGATATATCATTGAGGCTTGCTGTCAGGAAATTACTAATGTTCACTTTATATTTTATACTATAATTTTAACTCATTATGGAGGGGAAGATGTTCAAGGTGAAAGATTTTTTGCCTTGGTGAAGAATAAAAATGATGACCTAAGGCAGGCAAAGGGAGAGCTTACTTTTTCTGAAATTCTCTTTTGAGTGAAAGAAAAAATAGGAGAGAGGGAAAGTTATTTTCTTTTTGTGGACACCTGTGTTTCAAGCATCAAAATGAATCTCAGAAAGATTTGGATTGAAAGGGAATTGAAGATCATCTAGTTACAAATACCCTGCTGTGGACAGGGCCACCTCCCACTATACCAGGCTGCTCAGCCCTTTCAAGCCCTTTCAGTCTGGCCTTGAAAACCTCCAGGGATGAGGCATCCTCAGCTTCTCTGGGCAAACAGTTCCACTGCCTCACCATCCTCACAACAGAGAGCTTCCTCCCAGTATCTAATCTAAAACTACTCTCTCCTAGTTTGAATCCATTCCCCCGTACCCTGTCATGCTCTTGTAAATTGTGCCTCTCTCTGCCTTGTCAGCTCCCTTTAGGTACTGGAAATTCACAATTAGATCATTTATTAGAATCAAAGCAAACATGACATTGTTTTACCTTGCTAAGTTCTGCATAATTTACTAAAACATGAAGTATAATTATTTTAATGTGTGGGGTAATACCAAATGCATTGCAGATGCTAAGATTGTAGCACACTGCACAATGGGAAAGAACCTTTATTAGCAAAATCTGAAGAAAATACAGAAAGATTTTTTTTGTCCATCTTCTCTCAAATTTAAAATTAATCTAAGCGAGGGTCTCTGATGAGTAGCTGAATTTCTGTTATGACAAATAAATATTTCATAACATTGTTCTCCTATGAAATTAGAAGAAACTGTAGAAGATAGGGCAAAGTAATTTGCTTTTCCAATTTTGCTTCTTTTTCTGCTCCCTTCAGAATGTGCATAAAACCTGAAGTCATGCTACTCAGATTTGCCCTTCAGGAAGTATCTGGTTTTAGGATTAGCTTAATCTTGTGTTTTCCTCCAGTGTTTAGGAGGAAGCTGGTAAATAGTCTTACTCCTTCAAACAACCTTCCTGGAAAAGTAAGTCACATGAGGGCAAGGGGATTTTTCTTTTGGATGGGTGGGCAGGAAGAATGGGAAGGCCAAAACTGAAGGTCATGATCATGCTGGCAGATATTAATTTCACAAACAACTGACTACCAGGAAGAAAAAAGAACAAAAGGACTACTTTGGAATAATTCTTTGTACTCAAAAGCAAAAAAGCAAAAAAGCAAAAGTACTATGACAAAATAACACTGAAGTATCAGAAGCTAACATGCATGAAACCAAAAGTTTAAATATAGATAAGTCTTAATCATTTGAATGGTCTTACATGGATATTTTGGATATTTAGGAAATTCTAACTCCTTTTCAGCAACATAATCTAGAAAGAGGCTAACTTAAAGATAAATTAACTTAATAAGTTAAGGAGATTTTATTTTTTTGTTATATCAACCCTAGTTTTGAAAGGTAAAACCAGACAAGGCAGCAACTATGACAGTGGTTGCACCCAGTACCTTCACAAAACTGAAATAAGTGAAGAAAATGACACAGTTTTGAACCTGTGTTTGGCAGACTGCTCCCTCTATTTGTTCCTGAATATACTGGGGAGCAAGAAGAGAGAAAGCTTTCCTTTGGCTAAATTTACTAAAATAGAAATATATGGGGGAGCTTCAAAGCTTTGAGAGACAATGGTAGAGGACACCACTAGCAGAAGGAAAGAAGTGACAGCTGTTTAACTTGATTCTGCTTTCAATTCAGATTAAAAGGAGAAAAAGACAGTATAAAGAGAAGAACATTTTATTTCATATCCAAGCAAGTAAGATTAAACTCTCACAGTGATCTGACATTTTTTCTTGAAATTACTTTTGTCGTCATGAGAGGATAAAATACTAAGAAAAGAAGTCAACGAAGAAAGACAAATAGAGTAGATAACTTTCTCACCTTTGGATCTTAAAAATATATTTTTACATCTTTCTTGCAATTAATTTTATGAGGAAAGAAAATAGACTAATTTTAAGAGAAAAATAGGGAGATGAGCAGAACACGACGCTTCAAAAAGGGATAGACACAAAAGTTGCAAGGTTCATATTTTATGTATATACACAGACAAAACTTACAGTGTATTGACCTTGAAATATTTTTGTACCTTGATGTGATCAAGAAGTTTTAACTGGAGAACAATCATGCATCAAATGAGGTATGTTATTCTCACATGATGCAAGCTTCTTTCTCTCATTTCATTTCTTGTTATCGTAACAAAAAAATGAAAGAAAGGCTGTTGCTGTTTAATTCTGAGTTGATGTTCATATCTTTTTCCATAAGACCAATGAAATTCAAATAATATTTTTACCAAGACTAGCAGTGTGCAGGCTGTGCTCCACTGGTTCTCACCCACACTTACTCCCTTTTTTAATGGTACTTTTTAAAAAGTACTAAAGTACTTTGTACTGTGTGTTGTCTACATAGGATACAATTTATTAATTGATAGCCAAATTGATTTTTTTAATGAATTCTGATTCTCAAAATCTGGAGAAATCTTTCATTCTTCCCAGTATCACTCAAAAGCTTTCAATAGGTGCTCTTTCTGTAAAAAAAAAAAAATATACTCTTTATCTATTAACACACACAGAAGATATGCCCATTGCATTAATCTTTTTCATTAAAAAAATATAACATAGTGCATTTTAATTCAAGCTAGATGAGAATAATGTTTTCTGAAATAACTGGTTTTTAGAGTTGTTGGTTAAAGAAAAATAGATGTTTGTGACGAAAACTCAGTTTGTGATTTCGCCCTCAATATGACTGTATTTCTCTTAAATAGTTGTATCTATGGGGTAAGCTAAGGCTCTAATTTATAAATTTATTTATAGAGCTTGTATTGTCACATAAATTAAGAGTGTAAACTGTAAGAGACAATAATTGAGGATCTTCTTAAATAGTGTAATTCTACGTAAAAAATCAACAATGAACATTCATCAGGTTCAACACAGAAATGCGTAAGTGAAGGATCATTTCAGGTACTTTCTTCCAACAGGACAGCATTATTACACTATTGTAGCTATATAGTATACATTTCATGTGTTTGTACCTGTCTATGTAATTTATTTTCTGGTCTTGGTTTTCTTTTGTTTGCTTTGGCTGATTTGGTTTGCTTTGGTTTGAATTGCTTTGGTTTGGTTTAGCTTGGCTTGGTTTTGGGGCATTGGGGGATTTTTTTTTTTATTGTTTTATTGGGATTTTTTTTTGTTTTGTTTATGTGTTTTTTTAAAATATTGCAGATAACACATTTTTTTGCAATATGCATTTTCTCTGAAACAGACAACTTGTTCACCAAGCACCCAGAACGCTAAGCTTGTCTTTAATGAGCAATTCAGCAATAAAAAACCTCTCAATTTTGCAAACACAACAGAAAATAATGAAGATGACATATCTTATTCAGTAATTTTGGTATGCGAGTTCAGAGGAAACTTAAGAGAAGCCTTATAAAACATAACAGAATGGTACTAGAGCTAAATATTTTCAATATATCTAGGAGGGAAAAATATTTCTTTCAAAATTCCAGAAGGAATGAAGGAAGTAAAACTATTTGAATTGTTGATAGTTGCAAAGTTTCCATGCTGCCTGTTCCAAGGGAAATGATTTTTGCCTCCATTTCCAGGTTGCCAGCCTCTTTCCAATCTCCTTCCTCTGTCCTTCCATTAAAAAAATTAAAAGCTGTTTAGATGAAAAAATAAAAAATGCTTACTTGCTGAAGAACTGCATCCGAACATGCTTTTGTGAATGCCTAACCAGCACAGTTTTCCTTTTAGAATAACTCTTTTTGTTGCCTTTTCCATTCATCTTACAAGCTTTGTTTGAAAATGTAGATAAGTGAACTGAATGCCCAGTGTAACTAGAAATAAAACAGCAATTAAGCATATTGTGGAACACATGCTCTGAATTTGGTTTGCTGACCTGAACAAAAGTAGTAAATATGTTAACAGGCATCAAACTTTCTTTTTCTGTGACTGCATTAGAGTCAGTCTGACAGATGAAATAAACATGGTAGCCCTAGTGAGGTTGATGGATTTACAGCCATTAAGGAGGTAGTTCATTATACTAAGCCAACAGCCACTTTTGACAAGAAAAATCATTTAACCTTTTCACATATAGCCTTCCAATTAACTTCAGTCTGAGACACAGCAGACCCTTCTCTGCTTTCCCCTGTCCAAAGAGCTACATGGCCAAGTATGAACAGTGACGGCTTACAAACCAAATTGTAGAGCAATTAAGACAGAGAGTACCACTTAGTTTGTAATCAGAACATATTTCTGTCTTTAGAACTTAAATTTTAGAATTTAGAATTTTATCATGGCTTTGTAGGACACCACTATGTTTCTTTTTTTTTTTTTTTTTTATGTTTCTTTTTTTTCTTTGGGGACACAGGTTTGGGTAATGGTACTCATCAACTCAGAGTCTCACCAAGACTCTAAAACCAGGCTTCTGATCTCTGTCGCTCCCCCAGTTTTGCCCTCCCCCTCACCTTTGTTAGGGGGTGAAGAATGGGAGGCACAAAAAGCAAATATCACTGGTTGAGATAAGGAAAAATTACTGGAAATTGCAAATGGCATAAGAAAATGAGCAGTAACTGAGCACACCCTCACTGAAAATATTGGCTGGCTCCTCCTGCCCTGTTTTCTGAACTGGAAGTAACCCTTTCTCCCCAGAGGAGAGTCCTTTTCCTACACCCCAGCAGTGATGTGAGGTGGTATAGAATAACCTCCAGGTCTTGGTCATGCCCCATCGTGGCTACTAAAAAAAGTTAACTCTGTCCTGGCCAGAACTAGCACATGTTAGAATCATGAAAAGGACCTAAAAAACTTCCAACCAGACACGATCTTCAGGTCCACCTCTAAACAAGTCCTCAAATGCCATATCCACACATCAGTCCTTGAGCACTCACCAGGATAGTGACTTTACTGCTTCCTTGGACAACGTGTTCCAATGCTTGGCCAATTTCTGGTGGAGAATCTTTCTAATATCTAATGTAAACCTCCCCTGGCATAACTTGCTGCTATGTCTTCTCCTCCTGTCACTTGTTACATCGAAGAAGAGTGTGACTCTCACCTTGCTACAACCTCCTTTCAGACAGTTGCAGAAAGCAATACAGTTCTTACTGTCATCATGCTGGCCACAGTTTCTTTATATTTCCAGTTTATTCCATTTATAATGGGGAAGAATGATGACTTACTCCAAACTTCATAATTTCTTTCTTAAAATATGTATTATGAGCTCAAGCCATTCAGTGCACATGTGCACGTATGTGACACTACGTAGTCACATACGTAGTGTTTTGGAGAAAAAGTGAGTATTTCTCAGAAAGCAGTCCTGAACTCAGGAATATGGTCTGCCATATGTTTCAAAAAAATTATGTGCATACAGGAGTGTGAGAAGAGAACACTGGTACCTTTGTCCTTACATTTTTGGTCCACACCAGCTTTCCTAGGATTCTCTAAAAAACACTTTGAATTCTGATTAACAATGAACTATAGCAAGCTAGACAGAATATATATTTTGTGACTATAATATGTTCTTTGGAAAATTTTATAATGTTTCTTTTTTGTTTAAGTGGGGCAGGAAGCTCACTTTATGCTTTTCATTTATGACCCAGCTATGATTTATGTCCTTAATGAAGAAAGCTATTCAGTATTTGTGCAAATTCAACACCATGTATGAAATACAGAAAGTTATTGTTTTCCAAGTTTGCTAAAAATGAACTTATTCATATGCCTTCCTTTGCCAGAGTCTGCACTCACACAGATTGAGATTTGACTCCTTTCTTCCTTACTAATGGAGTCAAACAATGTAGAGATTGTGTTTCTCAGATCTCACTCTGGAGTTCCATGTTATGTGCCAGTGGCATACATAATGCAAGGATAAAGTCACCAATTTCAGAGATTCCAGGTGAGCCCTCTACACAGCAGCTAGAGGAATAGCTAAGGGAGAGGTCAGCAACAGAGGATGCAGGAGACCCATCTAGCAGTCCCCATGCAGGAGATGTCCTGCCCAGAAGAGTGCTCCTCTGCAAATCCTCTACCCAGCAGACAAGGACTATGACTACCCCATGCAAAAACCCAGGTTTGAGATACAATTTCGAGATACAGAAACAGAAATCAGATCTCAACCTTCTGGCTGCTGTGGGATGCTGAGTATTAACCTTTCCTAAGATGAGAAGAAGGTACAACAACCTCTCTGCTTCTGGCATAAACTGTCCTACCACAAACACTACTGGAACACTGCTGGAACACAGCCCTACCACGCCAAGATGCATTTTCTCTAAAAATCAACATTCTCCTCTGTGAGAGGAGAGTGTTCAGATTAGCTTGACCTCTTGGTTTAAAATTTTTGTACTCATTCACATCTGTGCACTAGATAAATCAAATGAATTTGATACCTAGCCTTCTCATCAGGAGGCTCAGGTAAGACTGGGTGTTTAATTGTTAAGGACAGAGAGAAAGTAAGATGTCAATATGTGAAACTGTAAATGTATAAAGATCTTTACCTTTCAATGGAAAGTATTTTCAGGATATTCTGGGCAATTCTGAGGTTGCAGGTTTCCATGAAGAGTTTTTCCATGCTGATCTTGAGCATACATGCTTCAATATTTTATAAAATAAAACCAGGCAACAATCTAAGAAAGCAGCAAAATAATTATATCGCTATTAATTTTTTAGGAGTTCCTTAACACATACATCTAGCCCATTTAGCTGTGGGGATAGGAAACTGTCTGCAGCCTCTGGAAGAATTTCCATAATGGAGAAGAGGTTGAAAAGCATGGCAATAAACTCTTTACAGAAAAGTGCTGGTAAGGTGATTTCACAGTGTTTGCAGCAACCATGACAAAGGAAAGTTAAGATAAGGCTAAAGATCATCCTGAATTTTTATTTTTCCTCCATTGTCAATGTGTTGTGTCTCATATATTAATCTTTCTGTCTCACTGTCTGTTATCATAGTAAGCAAATAAAAAAATATAAAGACATGTTCATACTTCTCATAGAAAGGTACTACTATCTTATTACAAACTGTTATTTGCAATGTAAGTTTTTCTTTTACTCTATCTGGAGGCTAACTACACTAGCATTTTACAATGAGAACACAACAAAATGGGGAAACTCTCAGCTGAGAGATGAACTTTGCAGCACGTATTAATGCATATTGCTGTAAAAAATCATTCAGTTTTTAGTGATGTCAGCCAGCAGAAACTCAGCAGAAACTCAGCAAATTGTCACAGCAATTTTCAGCTATTCATAAACATGGTAGTGCACACCCACACTTGGCACAGAAAACGTGGTGTGAAACAACAGCAGATGATGGGTTATGATGATGGTAAATAACAATGATAATGGCTATTGATTTTTTTTGCAGGGACATTTCACTGTGTATTGTATGTGCAAACAGTGACACAAACAGCTGGTGTTACTAGAAATGGTGAATTCACATAAGGAAACTGAAAATTTGCAAATTTTTGCATTCATGGAGGTCAGAATGTCAACTCTATTTCCCATATGAATAAGAGATGAATGTATCCTGCATTGCCTGCCTTTGTTTTGGGGGATTTTTTTGGGTGATAATTATTTTCTTTTGTTTTGTTTCATTTTGTGTTTTTCTTGTTCATTTGTTTGGTTTTTTTGTAGGGTTTTTTTGGGTTTTGTTTTTGGGGGGGATTTTTTTTTTTTGTTTTGTTGGGTTTTTTTGTAATTTTTCTTTGTTTTTTGATTTATGGGGTTTTATATGACCTATATATATTATATATATTTTATATTTTATATAGAATATATATATGTTAATACTGTGAAATGATATTTAGTAAAAAGCTTGAGAATATAATCACCAGAATGTAGTAAATATGTCTTAAGTATTAAAAAGTGCCAGGCTTGGCCATTTTGTACTGATAAATAGGGAGGAAAGTTTTAACTAAGTTGTGGGTAGGTGCATTTTTCGTGAGAAATAAATGGCTTTTCTAGACAGCTCAGATTCCTTTGTTTTTAAAAATTTGCATGCAGCGTGTATCTACTGTGCAGACAATAATATGAATATTCTGAAAAGTAGCAACAGCACCTAACACAACATTCAAAGTCAACATGTGCTTGTCTGACATATTTCAGGTTGCTGTGGTTGAAATTGGTGAAAAATTAAAATCAACACCAGTCTCCTTGTTTAGCTCCCAGACTTTTCAAGCTGCAACTTTAATGATTTTCCTTATCTGACTTCAAAGAGATTGATTAAAATGAGGAATGTGAGCAAAAGTTTAGTATGCTAGCACTTCAGTAACATTGCAATATATGGAATGTATCTTCTATCAATTCAAATTCACTCTGCCTATTAGTTTATTTGCATTAGGTTTACAGATACTACTTCACATCCTGAGCAACAGCAGTTATTTCCATCCTACCTGAAAATCATGTCTAGAATTTCCCCGGATCTCTTTTTCAAAATACTGAGTGAGTTTCAATAGTTAACATGCTTCTTCTCTTGCTTGCACTTTTGCATGGCATCTGAAGAGGGATATGAAGGGATTTTTTTGCTTTGGGAAGTCTGGAGCCTCAGGTGATGGAAGGGAATTTCTTTCTCTAGTGTGCCACACTGAAAAATATTCTCAGCATAGAATACCAAAGATCCAGTCCACCACAGCACGCACTAGTCACCCAAAAAACTAATGTCAACACTGAACTTTTGAAAGTGTTTGCCTCTGTGGAGTACAGCCAGGTTTTCCTTGTTAAGTAGAAGGCAAATATGTTGAAATAAATGCAGCATTTCCCCACCTCCATGGGAGAACAAAGATATTGGAGTACAGCTCTGCTGGTGGCCAATTGTTTATGTATTTTCCTGATCTTTCAGAGTGGCTGGAATCTTTGATGTGTTATGATTTCCTGGGAACTCTAGGAACACTGCAGTCTTGTTTGTATTGCTGATTTCCATCTACTGCTTCTGCTGCATTTCCTCACACTGTATACAGGGGAGGAGAGACTTTTTTATGTGACAGAAACTCCCATTCTTTTGTTAATGAGTACAGACCACTATTTAAATTATTTCTTTATGCTGGCTACAATAAAAATATGGTTTTCTTTTACTGAACTACCACTTTATATTTGCTGATATGAGGAAAAAGTGTCTTGTTAAAAGGTAACTCTAACTGAATATATTTTTGAGGTCCAGCTGAAATCCTTGAGTTTTTTCCAAGTAACTTGGAAGACAAAAATAAGCCAGAAAGGAGAAAGCAAAGGCTAAGTGCTGCCCTGTTTCAGACCAGCTTTTAGCTGTCATCTGGAAGGAAAAATGCAATGGGAAAGAAGAATTAGAGAGAAAGAAAAATAAAGAAATAAAAAAATCAAAGGCACAAGGAATTGTCTAGCTTCCTGCCAAAGCCCACTGACTCCAATCTGGGAAATATGCAGGACTATGAAATGGAGATCACACACCACCCCATGCCCCCACACCCTCACTGAATTATTTTGTCATATCACAAGATATAAAGCAGCTGTTTAGTAAGAAGGCAGCGTTTTGCTGTGTCTTGAACAAAGCAGTAAGAGTGCTTGAGAAGGCAGCATTTGGTGTGGATGAACCTAACACAGGGCTTGCATAACTATTCTGCATGTAATCTCATGAAACCAAAACAGTCTTGTCTTAAAAACTTTAATAATTTGTGAGTGGTGATCATATTTTCAAAGGCATAAAAAAATTTGCAAATGCTCTCTAAGCCAGTGGGAATTAATGATGCTTTTCAAAGCCAGTGGTTCTCTAAGTAGTCACATTTTGATTTCCAGTTTTAAAAATTATCTTTCTGGCGTGTTCCATTTAGCACATGTAGTGAGATTGTTTATGTGCCTTAGAGAACACTGTGTATTTTCTCCACATAGATGGATGAGTTCCATAATGACTGTGTCCCTCTCCTGAGAGCATACACCATCAACATGATAATCTCAGATCAGATGAGAGACATAAAAAACTATTTGCCTGTGGACCTTAATTACTTTATTGCTTTTACGAAAAACCTGTGCTGTTCCTGTATTTTCAAACAATTTTGTGTCTGGTTTACCCCGGGAAAATAATAATAATAATAATAATAATAATAATAATAATAATAATAATAATAATAATGATAATGATAATAATAATAATAGTAATAAACCAAGCTAAATGTCAGCTGAGTTTGCGAGGCTTTGCAAGTAACAAACGTCAAATTGCATGTGTTCAGCAGAGGTTTGTCAGCTGGCAGCTAAATTTGCCAGCAATTCCTGCTGCAACAAAGCCATGTGAGAGAAGGAAGGGCACTGGGGCTTAGCAGGACAGCCTTGCAATTCTTCCTATTGGCACCCAAAATGTTTAACTGTGAACAGAAAAAATCCTCAACCTTCACATGCTCCTTGCAGCAGCATGGAGCAGGAAAACAGAAATTGGAGCAGAGAGAGAATGACAAACAAACAGGAATGGCACACTAAAGCAGACAGAAGAAACAGAGGAACTGGAAGGAGGTGTTTCAGAGAGACAAGGGCAGCAAGCTATGAGGAGCCAGGACAGAATTTGTACTCTGACAAAATGGTTTTTTGTACCCTCAAAGCTTCGGGTAATGTCCCAAAATCCCTGGATTTCTTTAATCCTTTACTGCCCTCAAGTAGGTATGGAAAATGGGTATCAAGCCTCGTGGGATGTTGGTTGCACTTGCTGCCAGTGTTAGGTGTAGGACATGTAAGAGGGAACTGCAACTTGCATTTGTTTTAGTGTCTGCTGGAATATGAGGCAAAATTGCTTTTTGTGGTGGAATTCCAATATTTCTCTCTAAGGTTGTCTTCAGAAACACAAAACAGGAATATGACTGTGCAATTAAAGGTTGTGTTAGAGCATGCATGCAAGAATAGGAAATTAAGATTGCACGTGAATAATCCTGACAGTAAGAGTCTTTAATGTTTCTACTTTGCAGCTTCAATATTTTTAATGATGATTTTGTGTACTCTGGTATTTATTTATTTATTTGTTTATTTATTTACTTATTTATTTATTTTAATCTGAACATTTTGTAGAACTGCTTTAACTGCTGCATGAACACTTTCCTTTTCTCATCTTTACCCACAGAATTGGGTGGCTGGAATGTCTAATTTTCTGAGTGTGCCTCACAGAAATATACACAATGAATTAACAGATTTTGTTTCCTCAGTTAAATAATTCATAAAATTAAAAGCAGGGTACTGAATTTTCTTTTGATGTGTTTCAGTTGTTTCACATGGCTGTAAGTTTGAACACTTTCTTTTTTACTTTTTTTTTTCCTTCCTCTTTTTTGTTATTTTTACCAGTCTGCCTGCTGCTAATTCTCAGCTTGTGGCAGAGGAGCAGAGACATGAACATATGCTCTGAAAGAGGGGTTCTTTCACATTTGTATTTCAGAGAGTTTTGTTGCTCCTTGAGCCCAATAACCTCACAAATTAATTCCTTTTGCTTGCAGTGACATCTGTTGGTGAGGGCAGAGCTGATTAACTACAGGGCTGGCTTCATTGAGGCATTTAAGCACAACAGATGTTTCTTTTCTCTTCCCACCATCTTATTTCCAAGAAAGTGGAAATGTTTTTGGAGAATTGATATAAACCTTGTTCACACAGATAAATTAATTCCCTAAATCTGGATATCTACTGCAGCTGCTAACTATAGTGCCTAAATGACCACTGGGCCAGGGGTATTAATCACCAAGTCTATAAACACAAGAAGCAAGAAATAAATTTATAAAATCAAAGGATATTGCTGGCAAGAAAATACTATTCCTCAGTTACTATGTGTGCACACAATAATTGCTCCCCATATTCTTATAGAACTCTGCACTGAGACAAAGGAAAAGAATATGAAAATAGATACTTCAAAGTTTGAACCATAGACTTTATTAAACCAAAGAAAACATTCTTAGGACTCTCAGCCTTTTTACTCTATTTTTTAAATTTACTTTTTCTGTGATGTTTTGTTACTACACTGAGAGAAAAAACATACGCTGACTTCCAAGTATTTTTATCTTTATCATCCATTTCTGGTTTTAAAATTAAAAAAAAAAAAAAACAAATACAAGAAAAGTCTTGGAAACTTTCAAAATCTCAGGTAATGCTTTTTATATGCAATTAATTATATGACAGACAACATCTGGTCTTTACTTTTGAGTCAAAATTTCTTATTATTCTTGAGCCACATATATTCATATATTCATATATTTCCATATTTGCTCCTTTGTCTGTACCCCTTTTGACATAGTTACAGTTATGGATATATTTTGGCAATGAGTACATGACTATCTTTTCAAGGAGCAATCTTTTGAAAGGAAAATATTATCTAGGACAGTTTCTTAGTTTCAGTTTTGTGCAGTAAGAGTACCACAGCTTGAGTACATTGAAAAGCATTTCAGTTAATGTACTTTCATTTATGGAAGGATAAAGGTTTGATTCTGTCATGTGTTATTCAACCCCACCAGTGAGATTTCATCATATATGGGTCTTTTTCTTAATGTGATTTTATTATTTATCTTATAATTTTAATAAGAAGCAATTTGTTGTTTCTGTGATTGCAGGTGATGTAGGACAAGCTGTACAGAGTGGCAGTCTCACATGCTCTGCAGCAGGATGAACTCTCTGAGCCCCAGCCTGTAATCAGCTTTCAGCTCACAAGGTAAAGGTGAAGCTTCTAAACACTGGTCAGGTATGTCTTATGGCCCACAGCATACAACATTAAAAATTGGGATGGGAGGTGGGCTAAGGAATCAACATTGTCTTAAGAATTTCCCGTCTCACACCTGAAATACTGAGGATGACACTTTCATTGTTTTTGTATCTAAACTCCAGTACACAAATAAGAGGGACTGCTCATGGGAAGAATGTGCATGTTCTTTTCACCATGTGCATTTGGTAAACCATACTGACCACAAAATACATTTAGACCACTCAAAAGCAGTTGAGATCTTTGTAGTCTTCTCCATTGTGAAACTGCTACAAATGACTGACATATGTTCGACTCAAAAGTTCAGGAGCAGGGGGTCTGTAAGAGTCTATTCATTATTTCAAGAGTGCATAAAAAACAGGAAAGTGACAAAGTAACAATCTTAATCTTACCCTATAATTTACTATGCAGAATTTCGCAGAGAAAGCACTCTAACTAAAACAAAATACAAACCAACTATACTAATCCTCCAGTGTGAAAAGTGCTCATCTGTTATTGTGGAGGATTTTTCCTTAAACCAATAGCACTGATGACTGCTACAACATTGTCTGTCTCAGTCCACTTGCAGTTATTTGAGCTATGATCTAATTCAATTGATTTAGCTGTAAGTGCATTGACTGCAAAGGTAGTGAGTGACTTCAGGTTACTAATGAAATCTAAGCCCAGCTTCTCTTGCAGTATGGATCTGCTTAAGACATTGCACAACTATTGAAGATAAAATATAGCAAAATATGAAAATGTGATGCCAAGAGAAAGCATGTATGTCCCTTGGGATCATCTTTATAAAATAAGCTGAGTCTTTGACAACCACTTTGTCTACCCCTGCTAAACTTAACTGTGAAAATGCCTAACAGATGGTCAAACATACCAATAAGAGCTGATCCAAATTCTAGAAGGAGGTGTTTGTAAAAATGCTAAGGTGTTTAAGTGTCAACTGAAATGAGATATTCACCTTTTCTAAGCAGCCATAGTTATGAGGGGGGAAAATGTCTACTGACATCACATAAGCACATCAATAAAAGGGAATCAAAATGACAGAAGGCTTAGTAACAGGCTTACCATCAACATATATCATAATATTTTAATTCATAATAGCACAAATTACTCATACTTAAAGGACCGTTGATTTTTTCGGTATTAATCTCTTCTCATGAAGACAGGTGTCAGCATATTTTTATGGAGTTCCTTCTGAGCCATTTAGCTTCTAGGGGGAAAAAATTTTTGGCATTTTAAATGCCACCAGAGTTTGACCTCTGGATTTGATAACTTAATTTACTTTTCCATAAGAAGAAACTGTATCTATTTCTTAATAACTTTAAAATCTCTACTGAAAGCTAAATACTATAAATAAATTCTGAAGCTTCAAAACTATTTTGGAGTCAAGATATGGGCAATATGTGGTGGTTTTTTGTATGTTTGAGTAGACTAGATCAGTAGATTCCTCTATAAGGAGTCCCAGGGTTCCTGTCTCTCCCTGTGCTCTGGTTGCAGGGGCTGTTGTCATGGTTTTGCAGCTACTTGCTGCAAAAAACTTAGGGCACAGTTTGTATAAAATTTCTTTGTGAGTGTTCCAAGGCTCTGAATATTCTCCCTGAAAAAATAGAATGGCTTGGTTATATGTTTTCAGAGAAGACGCTTGAAAAATTCAGGTATGGTAAAACAAGAAGAAAGATACATAAACCACATTGTAGCTTAAATTTAGGTTTAATACATCTGAGAATTATGCTGTTACACATTATTATATTTTAAATTATTTGTTTTTTACTGTGCCTGGAATGGATATCCTTTCAATATGAGGAAAAATAAAATAAAAGAATAAAAATGGATCTGGAAAAAGCTATGCAGAGGGATATCACTCACTGCTACCTTGCTAACATTGGGCTTAAATCCAAAATGAAGTTTTTCCCCTGAGCCATGAATATTTTGCTCTTAAAAGTGTGCATAATAATTACAATATTCTTAATTCCATAAAATTATTAAAAATTCATTGATTTATGAAAAAAAGTATATTTAACTTAAATCATGCTACTAAATTCCACTGTGGCCCATAAGATGTGAGCAAGCATTTAGTTTTATTAGTTAATAATTTCTACTTAAGTCATTTGAGACTGTTATCTAACATTTTGTTAGTAAGGAGAGAAGGAAAGAAAAAGCAAAGAAGCTCTTCTAACACTGGTTTATTCTGGAGGCTACAGAAGTCCTTAGCCCCTTCTTCCTGTAGATTGATGGGCCTGAAAATATTGTTGAAGTTTAGGCAGAGATGGTATTTAACTTCTCTGCCAGGTGCAGGGTTTCCACTGGGGGACAGGAGTCTGGCAGCACCTGGAGTCCCTGCAAGCCCAGGGAAAAGGAGCAGAAACCCTTCCTGCTGAATCAGCCTCTGCAGGGCTGATTGCCCCTGAGCTGGCTGAGAGCTGGGTGCCTGAGGTTCTTTCCAAACACAACTGGTTAAAACAGCAGGCTGAAAAATGAACCCAGAATAATCAGTGGAAATTGTCAGCATTTTTTTTTTTCCTAAAGAGTTAACCATCACCAGTATTCTCAGATTTAAATTCTTTTTATTTTTAAAAAAGTTCTCTTCTTTAGATCTGTTTTTCACTGTTTTTTTTTTTTTTCAAGAAATTCAGCAATTTTTAAGAAAATGAAAAATCAGTGTTTACTAATTCCTTTCATTTGTCAGCAGAAAATACAATCATTCCCATTTTTTAAAGCCTAAAACGTCTTTGTCATTTTCAAGATATTTTGAAAGCAGCCTTTCAAATCCATGGTGCATTTTGGTCATGTTTCTACTTACAAGTCCAAAATCTCAAATTTCATTGATAAATGCAATCCCTAAAAAGATAATAATTCCTTTTTATATTACATAGCCAAAAAAGAAAGAGTTGCTCCCGTCAAGCAAGACAGATCCAGCAAGAGATAAGCATATCAGTATGTCCTATTCCCAGAGGTCATTTTGTCACCAAAACAGACAAGAAGGTGTGAATAAGCACCCTTTATAACTTTTTTGCCTGATAACATGATACAGAGATATTTCTGTTGACTAAACATCACCACTTGCTTGAAGAGAGGGAGAGAAAGGGAGCACCCCATAGGACTGAAGGACTAGTTGTCGTGCACTTTTTATGAAAAAGCATAATAAACAGTGCTGTTTAAGCTTTTCAGGCTGTCAAAATTAACTTTCAAACATCGCATTATAGTTTCTCTTTTAAATTATATAACTAATAATTCAGTACCCAAGATTTTTTCAAAGATACATTCTTAAATATAATTGATATAATTTTACTTTTCTCATTATTTAAGTAGAAAAAGTCAATCATATGTTAGTTTCAGCTGTAAAATATGCAGTATAATTATGAATGCAATTGCAGCATAGTTGAGGAAACACAAGAAATTAAGTATCATCTCTGCCTAAACTTCAACAATATTTTCAGGCCCATCAGTCTACAGGAAGAAGGGGCTAAGAACTCCTGTAGCCTCCAGAAACCAGTGTTAGAAGAGCTTAAATCCAGCATAAAGCTTTTCCCCTGAGCCATGAATATTTTGCTTTTAAAAGTGTGCATAATAATTACAATATTCTTAATTCCATAAAATTATTAAAAATTCATTGATTTATGAAAAAAAGTATATTTAACTTAAATCATGCTACTAAATTCCACTGTGGCCCATAGGATGTGAGCAAGCATTTAGTTTTATTAGTTAATAGTTCTCACTTAAGTAATTTGAGACTGTTATCTAACATTTTACTAGTAAGGAGAGAAGGAAAGAAAAAGCAAAGTAGCTGCTTCTATGGTGCCCAAGACCAGTAATTTTTGGTACTTTCATTCTGCATGGCTTAAATGTCTTGTAAGAGAAAGGCCTGCAAAAATGAACAACACTACACTAAGAAAGCATTGACTATGTCTTGCACAATCTTTTTAGGAAGTGCTGTTGTGCAGCTGATCAAACTAAAATTAAAGTGATCTATTTGCATTATATATCAACTAGCAGCAAGTTTTCAATACATTAGTACATTTGGCATGAAAAAAATATTCCAATTTGCACAGATGAACCCAGCAACACAAGGAGTACAAAGGAAGTGAGACCAAGGCTGCCATATTTTGGGTTTGCCCCTACAGCTGAGGCAATTCTAGTTCTCAGAAAAAAATCAAGGCAATGGGGGCATGAGGCCAACATAACTCCTCTCCCATTAGAGGTGCAAATACTTTCACCTTCAGGATGTCTCGTTTCCTAGACAGGAAATCTTGAAGAAAAAAAGCCCTTGTGGTAGCTCTACTGAAATTTCACATAAAAAAAATCAAAAAAATAAAAATCAGAAAGGGTATTTTTGTCTGGAATCTTATAAGAACAATGTTTCTCAGAGAAACTTGGCACAACCCAATGAATACACCCACTGTTTATACAGGTGGGCTCCTGCTGCCTTTGGCAGGGAGAGGAGGGACACTCTCTCTCACACCAGTTCTGATGACTTCTGGTTCTTTTCAGGTTTACTGGAGGAGGAAATTTGAGAATCAGATCAAGAAACTTTTGTTTTTCAATCAGTGTGAGACATTAAATAGATCATTTGTCAGCAATTCAGGTACTCAGAGACCTTACTAAGGGAAAACTGAAAAAACTGTAAAACTGTGAAGCATCTGAGTAGCCAAGGAACAGTTTAATTTTGCGATGTGATAACATTTAATTGGCATAAATTCTTGAGGCACAGCAATAATTCAAATTTCACAAAAATTCATCTGTTATCTTAGGAATAAAGCATGTAGTTCTACAAAGCTTTCCCCCCCCTCTCTCTCTTTCTGACACCCTCCTTCTCCTTCCTAACAATTGCACTTGGAAATTTAACTGAGGACAGCTAGCTCTGACCATGACATGCTAACAGAGAAATGAGAAAGCAGCATCAAACCTCTGTAACAAGGAACAATACTTTGACACTTAATCCTAGGTCTTCTATCACATCTGCACAAAGCAGAGTATGCTCACAGTTTATAAATTTATAAAAAAATTCTTGACCTGGTCCCATTTTATGATAACTCAGTTTGCTCATTTCCAGGACACATTACTCACAACAAACAATTAAGATTTTGCAATATATGTTATTTCCAGCAATCCAAATTTGAATGAGGCAAACTTGTCTTCTTTCAGTTTCCTACATGTAGGTTTGGATTCCAATTGCTTTTTCTCTCTATGTTCTCCTGAAAAGTATTTCTGGTAAGACAAGAGGTTCTTGAACCTCTTAGGACACTTAGTCTGAGCAATTTGCTCAGAAAAGGCAGAAGAGAGTAAAGATCCAGCAGGTAATGTCATGGCCAAGGCTGATGATACTGAACTGGAAGTCTCAATAAATAATAAAGGACAATGCAAAATGCAATCAGATTCAAAATTACTAGAGTCATTTATGTATCTTCATAATAGATTGCAAATGGACTTCAGTGCAGACTCAAATGCATTGAGGTAATTTCTAGAATAAAGGAGTGTAAGATATGAAAAAAATAATAACACATGTAATAAACCAACCAAGATATAGATCTCAAGTATAGGAAAAGCTTTACTAAAAAATATCAGGCTGTCAGCTTCAATGAAGAAAACAGGAAGAAGCCAGGAATATTTTCTGGAGAAAAGCTTCATGTAATAAATCCTACACAGGGCATACAGTTCTTCTCACAAGAATGCAGTTATCTGTCTGACCATCACAGATTCCTTGATTCGTGGTATGACAAAACACAGAAACTAGAAGTTATTCCTGCTGGAGAAGAGCAAGAGATTTTATAAGGTCCTAATTTCATGCTTTTGGAAGTGTAAAGAGATTGATAATATTGATCCCTGCTGCACTTAGTGGTTATACTTCTGCCTTGGAGAAGTTTGCAATCTCAAGAGTAAATCATTAAATTTTATCAAAGGCCCTAAGGTAAATAGAAAGCAAGATCCTGGATGTGCTTTTTGTTTATTTTTCAGGTGTGATAGGATAACAGATAACCAGAGGGGTAGACTTAGTAGCTGAAAACATTTGGGACAGTTCCAAATTTACCACTAAAAATTTCCACTAGCTTTGCTCTCTGCTGACACTTGGGCTGCAGTCTCTGAAGTGCTGGAGATATTTACATGTGGAATTATGCCACACTTGTGTAACACTGTACCTCTAGTCATGGGACAGATACCACAGGAACATTTTCCAGGGAAGTTCCTATAGACTGTTCTATGCAGACACAGGTTATAAGAATATTCTTTACTTAAAAAAAGAGAAACTTCCAATCCCTTCATCATTTTATATTTTTAAAATCCTACCTGATCATCTTTTAGATGATGATCAGGTAGGATTTCAAAAAATGGTTTGCAATTAGAGGGCTGCAGTAAGGATGAAGAGATAACTTAAAAATAGGGGCAAAGGTTTCAGCCAAGATCACATCTTTAATATGCCATGGGAAAATTAATAAAATTAGGGCAAAGAAGGGCAGGCTTGAAAATAGTAGACTAGGAATCATTCTGAATAAATTATTTTAGTTATTTGGGTGGAAACCATGGGGAAATTATGTGTTCTGGAAGAAGGACAGCAAAGGAGTCAACTAACACATCAGTGCATATTTAATAAGATATTAAAGAGCATCTTTGTCTTTTATTTGGATGTCAGAAGCTGTACTTCTGTGTTTAACCCTATCAAATTGCACCCAGCTACTTTTCACTAGTTGTTGTCTTTCAAGTTGCTTTCAGTTTGAATGCCAAATAGCAGGATCCAGAATTTGAATTAATTGTCAAAAACCCTAACATTTGGTAAGATAATGGCAGGTAGAATACACTTTAGAAATTTGCAGGGATTTGTGCCAGTTTGACAGAGGGTTGAGCTCTGCTATTCTCATTCCAGCAGCTGGAATGAGAATAATTTTGTTTCAAGTTTAAAATGAGACTTCTAAGAGAAAGAGACCTTCTCATACATCAACTTGTTACAGGCATCCAGAATTAATTGTTTTCTTTTTGCTTGTTGGATATCAAGTTTCCCCTTTGCATACCACCTAATCATCAGTGGAAATCCTCTCTGCGTTGGCATGGGGCTTTGTAAGGTGGACATGACATTTCCTGGATTAGTGATGGAGTCTTGTGCCTCCACTGATCTTATATTAGTCAGAATGAAGTCCTTGTCTAAAACGAGGCAACAAGCTTGCATTCAATAACTGAATATACAGACTTCTTTTTTTTTTTTTTTTTTTTTTTTTTTCCCCTGAAATGCTATTGTAACAACTACTTACTAGACTGGTAGATTAGATGGGGTCGTTTGTGTTGTGTCTCCTTGAAGGGTCACTGGCCACTCCATTATCTGTAGCTCTCTAAAGATACTAAATATTTAGGTAAATAAGTGCAATAAATCAAGTAAGGAAGTATTCATGGGGGTTTTTTTTGAAGATTCTGAATGAGAATGTATCAGCAGTAAGCTTATGTATCTATGAAAAGTATATGTGTTTGTCTGGAGTTACATTTGATTTTAATTCATTATATTCTGAGACAATAAAACTATATTAGTACTTTCTTGGGATATAACAGTGGTTTTTTTTTGCTGTTCATGATATTTCTTTTCCTAGTTCTTATATATGATGACAAGAGATGAACAGTTATAAAGGGTAAAATCCCAGTCTTTTAAAAATATTTTATTAAAGCATTTCATTCTTGGATTATGCTGGTTATATTTTGGGTAAATATTCCTTAGGCCCACAGTAAATGTTCTTTTTCTTGTAAAGACCTTTCCCCCCCTTTTTTAATAATGGTAAGATTTGCTAAGACTTAACTGTCTGAACCAGTATTATAACCATATCAATTCAAGACAAAAAAGTAAAATAATAACTGTCTCAGCTTTTCAGATATAGTGTTACACCTCTGGCATCTGTTCAAGTTCAGAAGGAATAATGAAAGAAGTGGTTCAAACTTCAAACAAGAAATACACTTTGTTGTATAAAAACTATGAACAATCATTCTGGTAGCCATCAGCTCTAGGAAATGGAAAAGAGAATCATAATTCATAATTTTAAAAATAATTTTGGTATCTAAACACTAATTTTGCTGTCTAATTTACTTTTATTTTAACAAATGAAGTAAGTGTTCTACTTCACAACTGTCATTAATTCTTCTTAGAACAAATGAAGCCTAGAAACATATTTTTTGAAAATATTATAGATTGCGTTAACGCAATTACAAATGGCAAGTGGAATGTCTGAGTAATTCAAAATGTGCAAGGACAGACACAGGGAACTGGAGTTGTTTAGTCTGGAGGAAGGAATGGAGGCTCAGGGGGAAGCTTACCACTCCCTACAGCTACCTGAAAGGGTGTGCCAGCCGAGTGGAAGTTGGTCTGCATTCCCAGATTACAAGCCATAGGATGATAGGAAATGGCCTCAAGTTACACCTGGGAGGTTAAGATTGGCTCTTGGTATAAATTTCTTCAGTGAAAGGCCTGTCAAGCATTTTAACAGTCTGCCCAGGAAAGTGGTGGAGTGACCATGCCTGATTGTGTTTAGAAGATGTGAAGATGTGGCACGGAGGGATGCAGTTTAGCTCTGGGCTTGGAGGTGCTGGGTTAATGGGTGGGCTTGATGGTTAAGGACCTTTTCCAAACTAAATCATTCTGCTGTACTATGATTCTATTTTTTATGAGTGGCCACTGCTTTTAAAACTAGATTAATGGATGGAAAAAAACTGTGTGAATGGATGTTCTTTGTGCCAGCAGAGGGTTTATGTCCATGATGCTTGAAGAAGAAAGGTCTTGCAAGGATTTTTTGTAAAGGAGAAGGAAAAAAATTAAGCATGGGGGCTCCATTTGAATGAAGAGATAATTTGATAACTATCTAATATTAACTCTGAAAATGGATTTCTGTTTAAGTTGTTGTTGTGTATTTTTTTTTTATAAAATAATAAAATAGCTGTAACAAAACAGGGAACAAACTAAAAATCGGTGAAAAAAATTTGATCCAAAACAAGAGTAAGAAATTCTTCACTAACGTTAAAATTCTGGTTTTTGGTTTATCAATCACCCTTTCCAGTTCCTCACCTCTCAGAAAACTCTTTCCTCTGACCTCAAATCATCATGATGTCTTTGCATGTAAACTTCTTGAATATGGGCTTGTAGGGGTCTTGTTCAGAACTAGCTAGGAATATCATTGTGCTTTGTCTAGAATGGCAGTTACAGGTCTTAAGTTCTTAGAAAGAGTGTTTAAAGTTTCCAGGTTGTTCCATGTTCCTGAGCTGTAAATCAACATGATTTCATGGATTTCACAGAAAATCATCAGTATTTCCTTTTTCTTCAGTTTTTTTTGATTGTTTTGTGATTTTTTGTTGTTGTTGTTTTGAACTTTTTTTGTTTATTTTTGCTTGTTCAAGTTTTTTGAGGTATCTTGTAGCAATGAAAAACAGAGAGATCAACCTCTGTGTGCCATCTACCAGGGATCACCACAGTACACTAAGTATGACTTCATACAAAAAAATACTATGGCTGAAATAAGCTTAATCATCCATCTAACCCACAGTGTTCTATGCTAGTACTAAGTAAATTACTTTGTTGAAATTGATGAAACAGTGATTATTTGCACCAATCAGTGACATTTACCCTGTATCTAAATGTCTATGTATATTAGAGGTTAAGAGAAATCCCACATTCAGAGGCTGTAGCTTTTTTTAAATTGTTTAACTAGAATAATCTTCCAATTTGAGCTTTTTGGTGAAGGGAGATGATTAAAGTCTTAGTCTATGATCTCTTGAAGGCCTATAACTCTCGCTGCCCATGATTGCTTTTTTTAAACCCTTGAAACCTCTGTCAAGCACTCATGACAACTAATTCTATTTTCTTTATTTTTTCCCTGTCATTAGTAAGTGGTCATGGGACATTTATTTTGAAATATTGACCTTTGATATGAAACACAGTTCCCAAAAAAGGACTTTTTGAGAGTAAGTTGAATATTAGCTACAAGAGACTGTTGAGATGATGATGACCAACCACATATATTAGCAAGAATACAAAGAGAGGGTGATAGGAGTCATAGAACTGTCCTTTGAAAGGGACTTCAGGAGATCAGGTACAACTTTTCAGCCTAGATGAGATTATCTGCCACCCTGTTCAACTGAGTATTGGAAAACTCCAGAAGTGAGGTCAGATAGAAAATGTAACAATGATAGAGGTTTAGGAAACATGTTCTTTGAGGAGAGGTTGATGGATGCTTTTTATAATTTACGGAAAATAAAGCCTAAGAGAGAAGTCCATGGTTGCAGTGGTTCTGGTTTAATTATTTTGAGTTTTGGCACTAGTTTATGTAGTGGGCTTAGTGCTGGTCAAATGTCAGTGCACCTACTAGAATGCATTGAGACAGTATTCCAATACAGAAAAAGTGGTCCCAGAATCCCCAATTGTTTTCTGAGAGGAAATATAGGAGATATAGACTTGATTTACAGAAGAGACTGAGCTTGGGCTTTACAAATACCCAACTCTTAAAAGGTGAAACAGTCACAGCACATTCAGAAGTTGAGGACTGAAGTCTTCCACTGAAAAAATTTAATAAAAGTTTGGCGAAACCAAACTTTTGCAAACCTGTGCAGTGGGTTATGCTCATAAAAGTGGATAATGTTACAGGTTGCCCTGTTCTGGCCTTCACATTTCTCTCAGCCCCAGGTGTTTATGATTATGTCCTTTCCCATAATATGCTCTGTGGAAGCTGTCTATACTCAGAATAGTCATAGAGCCAACAGGGACATATTATTACTATGTATTGTGATGATGAAGTTAGAAATATCTGTGCAGAATATAATAATTCCATAAAGATTTTAATAACTGCCCAGACTGCACTATGCTACTATCTAGTAAACTTAGCAAGATTTCAGAGCAATCTCAGTGGCCACCACAAAACAAATAGTATTCTAATTATTCAGATGTTTCACACAACAGCCTAAACCATCTTATTGCAGCATTTGACGGCAAGATTGGCTACCTATGCTCAGGAATATTGTATGCTGATCCAGCACTGTACAAGTGAAAAAGGGAAATTTTTAAATGTCAAGATAGAATTTGAACAATTTGAACTTTGTTCACACTTGTAGCACAAGTATCAGAATGGCACACAAATGTTGTAATTTTAAATAATATAAATCTATCAACAAATCTTCCATGCAGTTCACCCAGTTAGTATAACATAAAATTATATCCATCTATTTTGAAAATATGATTTAAATCTTATAACTCACATTAAATTGCTATAATTTCACAATTAAATGAAGTTTCAAGGTATAGTAGAATTTTTCTTAGAACATTTGTTTTTAGTCAGAACGATACACACAATTGTGAATTCATAATTAATTTCAACACTAGTTCCTCACTTAATAAGTTATTGAAGTTTGTTTATACAAAGTTTAACTAATTTTCCCTACTCTCCTCATTCTTGTCAATGTCTATCAGTAACCCTATGTAAAATGCCCATTTTAAATAACAGGATTTGGAAAAGATTGTAGAATTCCATGGAAATATTTAATCAGTTTAGATGTGCCTTTAGTAAAAATGTCATAATTTAATATAAGGTGACCATTGCCAAGAGGTAACTTATTTGCATTCACAGTGCTCCAGGCAATTTTTTATTCCCATTTCCCAGGAGTGAAACAAACATGACATTCAAAATTGCATGCCATATTGTGATCATCTGAGGAGATAATTTAAGTCATCATACAAATATTAATTCTGAGCAGAAACTAGGTTAACAAGGCCAAGCAGCACTTTTGTTTTGGAACAAAACTTCTACTGAGCATTCACAGCAGTGTTTGAGTGACAGCAGTGCAAACTGCAGTATTAAATACTACAGTTGCAGGCAAAATTGTATTAAAGAATATTATGCAGGATGATCAGCTTTCCAGAACCAGAAAATGTCATATTTTCATCTCAGACTGCGAAGTCTGAATCATAAGCTTTTGTATCTGCTTCAAGAAAAGCATAGATTTGAGCTTTAGGAGCTGTGGATGAGTGATTCATCAGAGCCCTTTCCTCTCCAGAGGTGGGGGCACATGACTATCCTTCTGTTTCCATTGCTCCATATTGTAATGACAATCATGACAATCTTCTGTTGGCAGTCTTCCTCATGACTGTAACACCTATTATTCGATTTATTGTACCAAAATGTTTGGCTTTGGTTTTAGGGATTTTTTGGATTGGAAAACTTCCAAGGTGTGAATATCAATTAGGGTTATTAATAATCATTGTTTATGTCAGAAATTACTCTAAACATTGACATGCTTTGTACCTTAAGGTTTTTCTGTGCCACATTATTGTCATTGTAAAGTGCTATAATTCTGCAGAAGTAGAGTCTGGTTCTGCTGTTACTTGTGTTACACATACAAAGTTTAAAGATGATGACCTCGATAACAATATTTTATCTTTAAAATTCACTTCTCAAAGTAGTACTTTATGGTAGCAAATGTGTATTTTACTACTAGCTTGCAAAGAAAATATGGAACAAGAAGTATTTAGTATGAGGATGTGAAAGACTATATAAGGAGCAATGTTTGGTTTGTTGAAAAGGAATTTCTTGGCAAAGGGTTATAGATCTCTTTTTAGAAATCTCTGTTTTATTGAAATCAGGTATTAACCTCATACCATTGACCCCTTGGTTTCTTGTCCAAGAAAGGAGTAATTTCTAAGTCCAGTACCCTAATACAATTGCCATTATAAATCAGGAAACCAGAGCAAGCCTTTGAAAGAAAAAGTGAAATTAATTTGGCAACAGACAAAAACTCATAATAAATGATTCTGCATCGCCATAGATACTCAGTATAAACACCCAAAGCCAAATGACAGCACAGAACTTTACATAAATAAGCAAATATCCAGGAAAAAATAACTTCCTGCTATTTTAAGGTAATTATGAGCCACATTAACAAAATCATTACACATTTTTCAGCAATGTTTCTGAGTCAATGCATGGAAGGATAGTGAGAGGAGAGAGCTGGGAAATAGAGAGCTCCTTTTATTTGGAACTAGTCAGAATAAAATATCTTTCTAAGAGCAACTTTTCACTCTGGATAGGTTGTACGGGACTATCCAGGCTAATGACAGTAATTTTCTTTTATCTGGTTATTGCATTGTTTCATCTTTTCTCTGCCTTTGATAGCTTATGTTTAACTTTGTTTTCTGACATGTATGTTAAAACAACCTCTCAGTCACTGTGCTTCTTGCTTTCAGTGGCAGATTTACTGAGGCCCTATCAAGCATTTTGCTCAGTGTCTTCATAATCCTAGGAAGGAATGGCATTATCAGATTCCCACATAGCACCAGAGATATTTTTGCTCACCTTTAGTGAAGGACTAGTGATTTTATGAAGGAAGGTGTTTTCAGGCTCTTAGAGTCTCTATACTGAAAGGAAGCATAGCACTGGGAGTTTTGGACTGACAGGGACTAATGTTCTCTACCATTGTGATCCCTGCACTATTCAGCTTTGGTACCAAACAACCTTTGTGACAAACAGTTCTCTAGGAAAAAAAGAAACCAAACAAACTGGTTCAAATGTAAGTGCAGTGTGGAGACTACTTCTGGGGATAAAACATGAGGTCTCTTTTCTATTTATCTTCCAACCACCAACAATTTTCTCCTCATCGAAGATTGCCCAGCATGGTGTAGATTAGATTTTCTTTGATGTTTTCAAATACTGAAGAGAAACTCCTTTGTCTGAGAGCTACTTGGCTTGAGGTAAAGAGAAAAAGCTCCAACCTGTGTGAATGCCAGTTAAAGCCAATTATAACCCAACTGCTTTTTCTTGGCATTAAAAAACAATGACAAATTCAATACAAAATACAACTCCTCCACCAATTTACCTCTAATTCTTTAGTGATTCTAGCTGTGTACTTCAATGATAATAGGCATGCCCATGAGGGAGAAAGAGGTATTTTATGTTTAAAATGGAAACATTAATTGTAAAAAACACCGATCTTTAAAATCTTGCTAAGACAGGAAGAAATATATAAACCTCTGTTCTGCAAGGTGAAAAGTATGAAACGGACTAATTATGTTTCAAGCACAGTTTGAATTGTAACTTTAAAGTGTGCCTAAAATACCTTCCCCACAGATTCGTTAAATGGCAGAAAATGAACTGGTTTTTCATGTGTGAAACATATTGCAAATGCCCTCTAGTTCTGATTTCACCAAAAGCACAGAACTGTGGGGCAAAAAAATCTTTCCATCATCATATTACACACATGGAAATAAGTGACTGTCTTTGTTTATACAATCATATAGCAGAAAAATCTCAATAATCTGTGGTGGTATAAATAGGGGACACACTGCATGCAACTCAAAGTAATTTCCAATGAAAATTTATGCACAAATGATCCTTTATAATTAGTTTACTAATAGAGAAATGAGAGGGGCCAGAAGAAGGGAAAAGGTATCCATGGGCTCTTCTGTCTCTCTCTATCTATACACATATATATATATGAACACACATATAAACCCATATATGTACATGCACAAGTAGGATATATCCATGTAAAGTTACTAAGGCATGCATTGCAGGCAAAGTCTTATGACAGAAAATGAAGTATATGATATCTACTTTGTAAGAGCAAATTGTAGGAATGAAGACAGATGTTCATTAGATGACTTTGTTAAATACAAATACCATGCTTTACTCTAGGCTGTTATTAAAGCAATTACTTTTTTCAAGTGCACAGTAAAATCTGTGCTTTGTGGTATTCTAGTGAACATTATTACATTAATATAGTGGATTTACCCAATCTATCTTTCATTACCAAACCTCACAATGATATTCTGATTAATGATGCATACTGTAGATTCTGCAGATGCCAGCCAGATGTTCAGAGAAAACCAATGTTTTTGGCCTGGGTAGTTAAGTACAAATCATATACATAATATACTGACACACCTAATGGAACAAATGGAAGGCATTCCTTAGTGTATTTTCTATCTAGCTCCTATTTATTCTTAGACAAGACACACACCACACCCTTCAGCCTTCTAGATAAAGCAATAGATGAGAGGACAGTGCAAATAATAAAAAACAAATTTGACCTCTATTAGAAATCTCTCTTCCACCTCTTCCAGCTGTCTGCCTCACAGGACAGGAGCCTAAGCACACAGCTCCAGATCACAGTAAGGGAAAAAGGAAAGGAGGAGCTGCTGACAGCAAGGAGTAGGGTCAGGCAGGTGTCTCATGTCCATCATCATACCCTCTCCTCTGCCCTGTGTTTCTACTCATGTATACATGTATCTGCTGCTATGAAGGGAAGACACCTGCTTCTTTTTCTGCAATATTATTAACTTCAAAGCATGATTTTTCAGCCTTCATAATAAGACCCTGGGACTGTATGCCTACATTAGCATGTCAGTCAGGAGACTGGAGCAAGTAAAACTGAGTGCAGCAAATCTTAATGACATCTGTAAAAAAAAATGTTGCACCCTTTTCTGTCTCTAGGATCAGACCAGATACTCATACATACAGCAGTTTCCATATCTTGTTTACCTTAGCAAAGGAAATGAAACACAGACCTGATAAATGTCTGCCTGGTCACTCTGTCCCTAATTACAATATGTTGCTTTCAAAGACAGCAGCTGAAGAACCTTTGCTCCTCTCAGGTATGGATGAATGGCCAACAACTTAAGTTTAGGGACAGGCAGAAAATAGCAAGGGGAAAGGTTCAGTGTGTTGTGTGCTCAGCAGTTCTCTGATCCCTACCACTTTTTCTGCTCGCTGCTCTTCACTGCTTCTAGAGCATCACAAATGCATCAAGCTCAGCTACTGCTTGAAAGCTTTCTGCAGGGTACAGATTTTTAGTCACACTGCATTAAACAGTGAAAGTGAAGCAGAACTGCCCTGTGCAGAAGCAAAAGAAACTAATAATGGATTTTCCACCTTGCCAAACAATAAAGATTTGCTCAATTTACATCCAGTCTTTTACTCAGGGTCTGCAAATGGTGGTCTGTTGGGTGGAGTGTAATGCAAGCAATAGTGGGGATTTTAAAGCAAACATAATTATTATTGTCAGATCCTGGTCTTTGATTTGAATTGTATCAGTTCTTTTGATTTTTACAGGAGATAAGAAAGCAAGAAGACATACAACATAGCTTATTTAATCTATTGCATCTATTACTGTTCACTGCATTGTTCACTGAATCTGTCCTTGATTCATTTGGACAGGGCATAAACTACTGAAGCTTTCCACTTTCCAGTGCAACTGCCAGTGCTGATTTTAGCATGTCTTTCTCCAATTCAGTGCTAATGCTGGACCTAAGTGTTTGAAAGAGCAAGTGTTTGCCTTTTACTCCTGCTCAGAATAACATAATAGTGGCTCCAGTGTGTCAGCAGATTTATTATAACATTACAGAAATTTATCAGTGAATTTAGGTCACTTTTTATAGCTCTGCACTGCTGTCATATGATCATGATAATTTCGTAGCTCACCTGGGATCACAGAACTACAAAAAACACTTGTTGGAATTCCAAAGTTCTGCTGAAAGCAAGACTATTATCAGCAGTGTGCTTCCATTTTATTAAGTCTTGAATAAGATGAAGACTTCACAATGCCTCAGGACAACATGTGCTGCAGTATCCTTCCCAATAAAAGGTTTTTTCCTGCTGTTTAGTCTAAACCTCCATAGATGTAATTTGTTCTTTGTTATGACATCACCAATACTGAGAAGTTTGGCTGTGTAATGTCTGTAAATACTCCAAAGAAGTTGTATGATATTAAATAACTCTGAACTCTTTCTCCATCAGGCTGCAGAAACCCCTCTCTTGTTACTAGATGCCAGATAGTGAACTTTTGGATATTAACATTAGAGTATGTTATTCATTCCAGATGAAAATGCCACTGGAGATTGTGTCAGAATTTTATCAAAGTCAAGGTATCTTCTATTTGCTACTGTCCCAGGTTGGTCAGGTATAATTTTGTATTGACAGATAATTATTGTATCTGTACTGTATACAGATTCAGTTCCTGATTTCTGTATTGTCCTTCATGTGTTTGTCAATTTATTAAAAAACAGCTTAACATATAAACTATCCAGAAAACTTAAGGAAAGTCAACTTATTCATTGAATCAAAACATATCCTGCCTTTACCTTAAGCAGTAAAATCAAAATGCAGCAGAGGTTTTACTGATCTCTGATCAACAGGAGAAAAGACTGTTTGTTAGGCCTCTCAAGGATGCACAGGTAAGGTTTTGTGTCCTCAGATTAATATAAATTAAATATCAGTGCATATTATGAACCACAGATTCACTGAGCAAAACCACTAGAGATCTTCTCCCTGGTTGACCTGTTCTCATTCTTCAGTGCTTGACATTTAAGACTTCAGGGAAGCAAGATATTCATGGTTTCATTTGTGCCAGGACATGTTAACCTAAATGATTCATGTTTCCATGCGTTTTCCTCAGGCAGATAAATACAGAAATCCATTTGTTCTAGTGGGTGAGCAGAGTGGAATAGCAGGAGAATGAAGTATTGTTGTTTTGCACAAATTGTTTAAACTAATGTGTAGGAATTAAAAGTTATTTTTGTCATAACTGTTCCCTAGCACATGCTGATCAATTCCCATTACATGTTATAGACATGCACTGAAACTTTTCAATCTATCACGGAATATGAAAGGTTACTGTGAAATCAAACAAAACTTCAGTGCACTGCAGCTCTTTCCATTGTCTATTATCCATTCCTGCATAATAACCTTGGTTGTTTTTTCAATTACAATTCCAAAATTTGTGAGAAACAAATGTGTAAACTCAAGAACTTAATCAGCTCCTCCAAAAGATTCTCAAAAAGGCAAACATCAGTGTCCCAACTGCTGTGAAACTTCCCCACTAATCTTCCAGATTTCTAAAACGGACAAATTAATATAACGAACATATTTCATTAATCCTTTTTTTTATTATAAAAATGACCATATTAAGACATTTGCCTTTTAGCCTTGTACAGTGAACACAATAGTCTTGGACTTGTTAATATCTTTTGGAGAAGATAAAAATATACCATTTGAAAGACTTGTACACCCTTAAAAGTTGTATTTATTACTATATCTGCACCAAGACTATTTACAGAGTTATAGATGTGTGAGGCTTGTGCTCCCTGAATGATGAGCTGTGTGAATATGCCTCCTTCACAGTGGCAGGTGGAAGAAATTATGACTTCCTCTGGTCCTGTAAAAGAGCAGCCAGAGGAGATGAAATATGTTGTCAGTCTTGAAAGACTGTCAGACTCATTCTTGCTGCAGGAGCAGCCGGCGTGGAGCACTCCTGGGTTTCTGCCTAAGTTCATCCCAGAGCTTACCTGAAGCTAAGGTGCCCAGGTCATTAGTGCCTCCTCTCCATGGCACTGGAGCATTCCCCAGCACTTCTGGACCATCCAGAACAAATGTATGACTGCAATTGTGTTGAATTAGGCAAAGCAAGACACGGAGCTCATCCAGCACAAAGGAGCCGCCTGCATGGAGTTAGCCTGTCAAAATGTTTTGACCAAATTTGAATTGAGTGGGATTGTATCAGATCAGTGTGAGGCAGCTATAAGCTGCTTGATTTGATATCAGGGGACCTAAGAATGAGTATTTCTTACAGAAGTTCTTAATTCACAAGTAATTTTTCAACTTATTTTCGTCTAAAGAGGCAGTTCTTAGATTTAAGCTCTAATTCAGTTGTCTCATTAAGCTCTGTGTGAAAAATATTTTTTATTTCATTACCTCAAGATCCATTGGTCTAAATTCAGAGAAACAGAATATTGTGATATCTTCTCTGGAAAATGAAGTTTGTTTTCTCTTCTCCTGATCTGACTTGGAACAGGAAAAAGCTGGACATACAAACTTTTAATACTGTGGGGTTTTTAGATAATAGTGCTGGCCAGGAGATCGATGGCATGTCACACACATGCACAACGTGGACCTCAGGAAACTACAGTGTCCAGTGGGCCAGTCTGCCTTGCAGGCTGTCAGAGAGGCTGTGTGGGAGAAGTACTCCCTTCTGCCTCAGAAATAGGCCAGATAGATGTGTGTCTGCAGAAAACACCATCAATTGCTTTATTAGCTGTGTTTCCACTGCCATTTAGAGCACTAAGGATACAGAGAAGCTTGATGCTAGAGCACAGAGTGAGCTGTGATGCTGCAGGTGAATTTGGTTATCACTTTCTCTTACTAATGTTTATAGCTTTTTCATACCCATCTTTATTTCCTCCAAAAAGTGTCAACAATTTTTGAGTAGAGCAGCCTTAAATGTGTTATTTGGAAATATATCCCCTAAGTTACAGAAAAATGTGCATGTAAGACCATTTTAGTATGCAGCCTAGTCATCTAAATTTTTATGGTCCTTTTTCTGTTTTCTAGTTGGTTTACTTTTCTAATCTGCATAAGCTATTTTTCATTTGTTATAGCTATCTTAGCCAACAGATGGTGCTATGTATAACATTTTTATGATATTGTATAAAATAAAAATAAATACTACAGTTAAACTGTACATGTAATTACTTTGTTAAAAAATAAATGTGGAATTGAAGTTCACAATAATAAACGCTTATCATAAAAATTAGATGCAAAGGAACAATAAGTGTTGAGAGTTACTGATGAATGTTCATTTCAGCCTGCAGGTAGGGAAGGATGGAGCTGCATAAGTAAAGCTGACTGTGCTGGTGCAGACGGACCTTTTGCAGAATCAGGACTTCAGGTTGGTGGATTGTAAGAACATGAAAATTATCAGTGTCTGTTCTGGTTTCTGCTCTCTGGGATTAATACACTTATCTACATTGAAATAGAAAGGTGTGGTATGCCATGGGTACTCACACATTGAAGTAGATTATCTCAGTATGTACAAATGATGAAATGCAATTATAAGCACTGAAGTGGAGTACCACCAGTGATTCACACTGTGCAAATATTTCATCATCCAAACAGTGCTGTTAAGTTTTCTCGTACTATTCATGCCTATAAAATTAATCATGTGCATGCAAAACAGATTCTGTTTTCTCTGGGCTTGGACTTTCTGCCTGTAGAAGGGATGAGAGCTTCACTAAACAAGGCATGACCAAGTCTGCTGTGGTGAATATATTCTGCTAAAGCTGTTGTCACTATCACCGTGTGCAATCTTTTATCTTTCCAATTTTTTTGCAAATTTGCTGTTTTTTCAAACTAGGCCATATTTAATCCTATTTATCCAATCCATCCATCACAATTAATGCAATGAGAATTCTATCTTACTTTTAAATACTTCTGGGAAAGGTAGGTATTTTTACAACATAAATATAAGTAGACCAAGTCAATTACAAATATGGAAAAATCATTACTTTTTTCCTAATTGGAATGAATTGTCAAAGACACAATCAGTGTGGAATATTTTAAGAGGGCTCATCATATGCTTCAGTGAATGCTGAAACAAGAAGCCCTCAGTCTTACAAATGCTGACACTCAGATACTTGTTCACAAGAGTAAATGTATTTTTTTTCCCTAGATTTTGAAAATGCTCTATTTCATTACAAGAATGTTTAAAGTTTGAGAAAGTAATCTTCATTTTACAACTTCATAATACTGAATTTTTGGTGACAACTTCTAAAAATACCTCAATTAGTTATTTCCCATCTCATTTTATTCTCTTTTTGTTCACCCAGTTAGGAACAAAAACATATACTATCAATAAAACAGTGGATCATTGCCTTTGAAGGAAGATTTAAAATTGTGAAGCACAATGTAACAAGTAGTATAATGATACTTTCATATACTCAATAAAAATATATTTTTTAATTAAAAAACCCTTCCATTTTAGTCTGCCTCATAGATCTCATTAAAAGCTATATTGATTAATGATCAGGAATTATAGAATACTGCAATAATTTGGCTGTATGTCAAGACAATTTTTAACTGAAATTGAATTGCTTTTAACTGAATTGAATTGTTTGCTACTCTGAGGAAGGAGAACATATTTTTTTTCTTTTTAACATGAAGACTAGCTTGGAGTGAAAATCATGTCAACTTCAAACCACTTTCAGGATGGCCAAAATAAAACATTCAGAATTTTTTTCCAACTATCTGCACCTTCCTCTTGTGAGTGAGCTATCACTAGGTTAATACTTTTCAACATGACATGAAGCGTAGAGGGAGGTTTGGGTTGAGTTTCAGGAAAATGCTGTTTCCCCACAAGGTGTTTGGGCACTGAGCAGGGAAGCTGTCACAGCACAGCCTGAGAGAGCTCAGGAGGTTTTTGGACAATGCTCTTGGGCACATGGGGTGGCTTGGAGCTGTCCTGTTCAGGAGCAGGAGCTGGACATCAGTCATCCTTGTGGATCCTTCCCAACTCAGGACATTGCAAAACTCTATTATGCAATTTTCAATCATTCTGCAGTTTTTAGTCCTGTTTCTGTAGAACAGGAATGCTTTCACCACGAGTTCTTAGGTCCATTTTCCTGTCAGAATTTGGAAGCAAGGGAGGGATATTCCCTGCCGGTGCATATTTTTATGATGTTTCATATAAAGGTTTTATAATGTTTCATTTCAGCTGAAAAAAATGTATCCTCATTACAGCTGGCAGAGTGGTTCTCTAGCTGGGTCATCCAAATTTGCCACAAAGAGGAGGGAGACAGGGGTGGTGGAGTTGTAAATGAAAAGAAATTGGAAGAACTTGGCCCTCAGCAGAATTATATTGGGGAAGTGAATGCAGAAGTCTGGGAGCAACACCAGGAGTAAAATTGACGGGTAGTTCGTGGTTTGTTTAGGAAGGTGACACTGAAGTGAAATTCCCTTTCATTTTGTCATCCTCAGTGGCACTGTACAATCCATGATCTGAATTACACATTGCCCTGTGAGGAAAGGGTACAGGGTTTATCCCAGTCTCTGTGACTCTCTCTTCAGGAGGAAGATCCTGTTGCATAAATTCTTAAAGGCAGTGGTGGCAGAGTGGCAGCAGTTGCCATGATTCTACCTGACATCCATGTCCTTACATTCCTAGGAGGAATTGTTCAGATACAATATTTGCTACCCAGAGTTCTTTTCTTCCCTGGAGATTCTAGTTTTTAATTCATTAATTACCTTGTAGTAACTACACATCTATGATGCAGTCTTGAAGCTATTCAAGCCAGTAGTAAAATGTTAGCTGCACTTGAAGAATTAGGAGATACCAAACAAATTGAATAGATCTAAAACACACACTTGTAGAGTGCTAGCATTGGTATCTGTGTTTCAGCCAACTAAGCAGCCCTGAGTTAATTCCAGTATGAATGTTCCTTGCCTCTACATTTAAACTCAGGCATCCATTCTGCTTGTCCACTCATACTGTGGATTAAGCCAGCCGTGATCTTACTGGATATTTGCCCTGCAAAATTTTCAGTCCATTCAAAACAGATCCCCACCTGATCTAGGACATCCTCTGGCTTTGCTTCTGTGGTGGATGACCTTGGCTGGGTGTCAGGTGCCCAAATCACTCTGTCTCCTTTCTCAGCTGTACAGGAGGGAGAAACTACTACAAAGAATAACTCATAAGCTAAGATAAGGCTATTTACTAAAGCTAAGGTGAAAAACAACTGAAACCAGTTTTTCAGCACCTATTTTGAATCATCTCTCACAAAGAAGCCACAGAACAAGCATCTTCCTGACTGAGTCATGGCCCGTGCTCAGGTGGCAAAAAGAAAAGGGGAGCACACAAGTCACTTCTTGATACAGGTACACAGTCTAACAGCTAGTGAAGCATTCTCAGCCACACGACAAGAAAAGCTGGAGTGTCAGATCCATCTCATTTTCTGAGAGTACCTCTGAACTCGGAGTTCATGTCACCATGAGAGCACTGAGTGCTCCAAGCTGAAGAGGGACCCACTTGTTCCCATGCTCAGTGAGGGACTCTTGCCAGAAATTGGACAGTTATTCTCTGCCCCTCTTCCCCCACTTCTTTATTCCAGCTCTTTTGACTTTATGTTCATACATGTCTCAGATTCCTTCATCTGAGAAAATAGCTCCCACCAGGTTGGAATGTGCTGCTGGGTTATACAAAAGTTTGTTAAAAGCCTTTTATCTGAAATTGCAGGAAGCTGACTTGGATGAATTTGTGTGCCTATTTGCAATTTAGCTTCTTCCTGAGAAATGTCACATACTGCCAAGAGTTGTTCACTACCTGAGTTGCTATAACTACCTTATTTCTCTGGTACATGCAGAGGTCACTGCTATAAGGACATAGAGGAAGAAAGTTTTCATCCTTAGAAAACATTCAATGGAAGAAAGTTTTACTTTTATTATAAGGTTGTCTTGTTAGATAGCAGTCTACATGAATATATATTCAATTACTCTGATCATAAAGAGGATTGCTTTAGTGAGGAAAGGTCTTAGTTATGATTGTCACTCCTCATTTTATCATCACATAGGACCTTAACGGGGGCACAGATAGGGAACATCACAGAATATCTTGAATTCCCTGTAAGCTGGACATGAATGTCAACAACATTAATTCACAACACCATTACTTTGTCAAAGTTAGTTACACATGCTATTGTTTTGAGAATATTTGACTGATACAGTTGCCTCTATAATTAGGAGTCTGTCACATTTCAATTATATTTTCATACCAATTTCCCAAAGGCTTATAAATCAGATAAAACCCCTTTGGGCTGAAATGTGCCATGATAATTAGTGTGGGGGCAGTTTGGTTCATGTGCTGTGGTCCAGTGTTTTGTTAGAGGATTATTATACAAATAGGGTAGGTGTGTTGTCATATCTTTTAGACCATCAAAAAGAATTAAGGTTGGTATTTTCAGTTTCATTTAATCATTTTGTTATAGAAGACACTGAGAGTTTGACCATTGCTTTGTCACAGCATCCTAGCAGTCCTAAGTACTTACTAAAAGACACTTGCAATATAAAAGTAATATATTTCATAACTAAATAATACTGTCTCAATAAAGTGATGAAGGAAGAAAAGAAGGATGAAATTTAAAATTGTCTAATTTCTGAATGTCTTTCCAAGTAGCAGCTCTTGACAAGAGTACATTGTGTGAACATACAATGTAAAATAATGGGATAAGTTGCAATTGTGTGTAATTAGAAATGCATCTTTGGAGACTGGGGAGGAAGAACAATTAATACCTTGAATTTATTTTCTCAAGAGTTTTAGGAAAAAAACTTATGGTGTCCGAGAAAAGCCTTAAAACATGCAATGATGCACAGATGTGCTGTGAAATTCTTAAAATGTGAGCAAACTTTAAGGAGATCTTCACTGAATATTAAAAACCTTGGAAACTGCTACCCAGAAATAGCATTTTTTTCTCTGTTCATGGTGTATGGGTGGAGTGCTGAGAGCTCATTTTTTTCAGAAGAGAGGCAGTTGTCAATTTTTTCAGCCTAATCTAGCTTTGTGTGTAAGTTAGGCTACTGGATTTGCATTTGTGGGCTGTTATTAGAGAGGGACTGGTGCTTTTAGAGCTGTGTCATGCAGACTAAAGAATCTTTAAGTGTTTCCCTATATTTATCCATAAATATTGGAATAAATAAAGGCATTGGCAGTGTGGCATTTTTTTGTCTGAGCAGGCAATGCATTAGGGATGGCTCTTCTTGCATGCAGCCCAGCTGCTTTAAGTGATATATTTGCTCTTTGAGGAGAAAATTTTAGTGGTAATGGAGGGAGGAAAGTATGGCAAAAAGTTGTGGGGGAAAAACATACACAAACCTTCTTAAATTCTGTTTTCATGCTAGCAATCCAAACTGGAACTGTGGAAAAGGGTGGGCTTTTTTGTATCTCACATGAATACAAGACGTATTTTTCAATCAACTTTTCCAGCAGATTTTCATTATCCTTAGCACAGGAAATTTATTATTGTAGAGGAAACTGGAGCAGGCCAGCTGTGAGGTTGTTTAGCTTAGCAGTGTTCATCTTCTAATGGTCACATAGATAAGATTTAGTACAGCTTCTGTCCGGGGCAGGGAACAATATATTTTCAGAGAATCATAGAATTGTTTGCATTGGAAGGGACTTTGAAAGACTTTTTAATACACCCTCCTGCCCTGCCATGAGCAGGGACTTCTTCCACATGAACAGTTTCCTCAGAGCCCCATCCAACCCAGACTTTAATATTTACAGATATGTGGCATTCACAGCTTCTCTGGACAAAACCTGTTACAGTACATTACCAAAAATTCTTTTTACATCTTATATAATTTTTTCTTTCACTTTAAAGCCATTTCCTCTTGTCCTATATATTCTTACCCTACCTGACATTCTTGTAGGCCCTCTTCAGGAACTGAAAGGCATCCAAAGCCTTCTCCAGGTTGAACAGCCTCAACTTCCTCTCACAGCAGAGGTGCTCCATCCTTTGGATCTCTGCCCAGACCTTTCTTGTGCCCCAACAAACCTTCTTGTTTAATTTCATGAGGTTTGCATGTCTTAGGATTAAAGTGTGCTATTTAACCCAATCAAAATTCCTTTTGTGAGGTTCCCCCAGCTGCCTAGTACCTTCTGAGCCTGCACCTCTGCACAGTGTGATGGATAGCCTGGGGTACAGCATGGTATCAATTGCCATCCTTACTGCCTGGAAATTAACAGAACCCATCAGTACAGAGATGAGGGACTCTACTCCCTCAGCTCCTGCTTCTCTGTTTCGTCTATGAATGTAATTTAGAATGGACACAATTGACCATAGTGCTAAATGGCAGGCAGAATTTAAGAGGGTGAGAAGGAAAATCAGTGTTTGGAAATCACCTCATTCAGGAGAGCACAGAAGCACATATTTTTGTTCTTCTGGAGATCAGGAGATTCTGAAGACCCACTTATATTTCAGTTCTTTCTTGAGCATACCATCTAAAAAAAGATTTTTCTTTCAAGTTATGCAATATTATAAGAACAATTAAAACTGCAGTTCCTATTTGCTGCATTGTGGAAATCAGGATTTCTTATGGAAGGCTTGCATTTCTCCACACATAGGTTCTCATTTTTCCCTTTGTACATGAAAAGTCTTAAATCAGAGAGGAATAGACACTTCGTACTAATTTATGACATCCTGGTAAAAAGAAGGAGGGAAAAAAATGGTTAACTTCAATATTTCTTATATTTGGATCTGCAACTGAGAATTTCTGCAAACTTAATTAATATTAGTATACTTTTGTTTTCATTTAAGTACTGTAAAATATTTGTTGCTAAAAATTCAAACATAGCCACAGAGTTAGTCTTAGCTGAATAATTACTTGGCTTGACCCTCATTGCTTTTTTTCCTCCTTCTAGCTTCCAAAAGTTGTCAGTGAGCTTGCCTTTTCACTTCTCTGGAAAATTACCAGCAGCACTAAAAAATTTTTCTTGATAATTTTCGATATTTCTACAATTTAGAAAAGTTGGGATTTGGATTTTATTTATGTTTTAATAAGGCACATACACAACTACATATAACTACAGTGTACATATTTGCCAAAATTGAGTGTTGTATTGGTGTTTATTTTAGGAATTAAAATTTTCAGTGCTGGCATGTGCACGCATGTCTGTATGTGTAATGCAGTCTATGATCTGTTCCCAGAAGTTAGCTGAAGTTTTCTCTTTCTCTCTTCAATAATAAATGAGCAGAGCTTCTACAGCAGCCAGGGACTGCCTGATGAGAGTGCCAAATAACTGAGCTATCATCTGCAAAAGCAGGTGTCAGTTCTCAAGCAGGAAGGCGATTGACTCCTCTGACATGTTTAAATTCTAGATCCCAGGGACCAGTATATGGTGTCTCAGTCACCTCTGCCCAAAGCACTGCCTCTGCACAGACCCCACTGTGGTGTGCCAATCTCCTTGGCTTCCAAAAGAACCAACCTTAAGAGAGATTCCTCTCTTCCAGCTCCTCTCAGTTCAAGGGTTTGGGGCAGGAAAGCCCTTCCATTCATCGTGCTTCGGTCAAAGAAAGAGAGCACACAAGACATCTTGATCTTTCACTTACTGCTTTGAGATCTCAGTTAATTCTTCTACATGATTAATTTCTGAAGGCTAAGAAAACTATAATAGCCTTTTAGGGAATCTGGCTTCAGAGTTTCCCCTGCAAAGAGTTTGTCCACAGCATAGTTCTTCACCACGTCATCTGCTGTAATGCTGCAGCTCTGATCCAGATGTGCATCCTCTTGTAGGCAGTATCTAATATATCCCTGTGCTTTCCCTTCTGCTAGGTACTGCTCAAAACAGTGCAAATGACTCTGTTGTTGAACTGCACCATGTTAGGAGGGCCTTATTTTGGGAAGGATCAATAGTACAAAATACTGATATGAAAAACCTTTAGCATAAAACTCAGTTGATTAGGGCTATTAGTACAAAGAGCAGTGGGTAACTTCTTTTTCCCTTGTTTTTCTATTTCTATATTCCCTTGTTTTATTTTTTTTTTTGCTAGACAAGAATTGAATATCTACAGTGAATAAGAAGAATTTGGAATAAAAAGTACCTGGGTTTCACATTTCAAATACTTTCAAAAAAAACATGGTACCTGTAAGTATTTTGCAATACTCTTTTCTGGTTTTATTTTCATTCAATAGATCTCAGTACTAGCACTGTATCTATGCAAAACTCTATGAGTCAGTATTTTTGAGTTGTGTGCTCAGAAGACATGAGCTACACCTCCAGAGTAAGTCCTCTTGGTCTGTAATTTGCAGCACAATAGTGGTTGTGCCCAGTTGTGTTAATTTCTAGGCAATGACAATGAGGAATGCTGAATTCCCCAAACATGTTCCCCATATTTTGCACCTACTTTTTTTTGAGAGATAAATTTTTAAAAAATATTTTTTAAAATGTCTCAGTTTGATAATAAAATACATTACTGTATACTCATCATTAGATAGATTCAACAAAGTGCTATCAAAATGCCTTGAAGTGTGAAGAAACAAACTAGTTCATGAATATATGTTTGATAGCTTTTAGTACTTCCTATGACTGTACATAAATTCTCATCCATCTAAACAATCTAGTAATTTTTTATGTGATGCAATTTTTTTGTCCTTAATGTGCTAGTCATAGATGTTTTTCTGCTATTCACAAAATACTTGTCCTAGATAGTGCAAAATATTGCAGAGCATGTGAGAAAAACCTGGCTCTGCAGGGAGATGTTTCAGAATACGGGAAAATGGGAATAAAAAAGTTCTTTATCAGATTTGACAGGAGTCCATTTAACAGCTCAGTTTAAGAATTATATGTGAGTTAGAGAGCATACTGTGCTTTCTAGTTCATTGTACTAGTACTCCATGGTACAAATGGTACCATGGTACCAATACAAGGATTGGTACACTTCTGACAGACACCCCATTTTTCTGTGAAGAACATAGATTTAAATCTACCCAAGCACATTCACATTAGTAAATTTAGAGTGATATAAAGATGTCTTGAATGTCCTTGATAGATGTTGAAGCAGTGCAGATGTAGATGGAAACACCTCCAGGACCAGTTCCAGCAGAGGGAGGGTGATGCAAACCACAGCTGCTGATTATACACCCACACAAACACAGCTCCAGCTGTAGCTTGTGTTCTGTGCAACAAAAAAGGATATTGTGAGTACTGTCTTCAGTGAAATCATCTGAACAAATGGTTGGAGGGCAAGAACACATCTCCTGTGAAAAAGAGACCCAAGAGAGTTGTGGCTGCTCAGCCTGAAGATGAGAAGAGCTCAGGGAGACCTCACAGCAAGATTTTGGTACCAAAATAAGCCAACAAGAAAGCTAGAGAGGGACTTCTGACCAAAGCATGTAGTGACAGAACAAAGAGTAATGGTTTTAAACTGAAATAGGGCAGGTTGACCTTGGATATAAAGAAAAATTGGGGTTTTTTCAGATTACATTTCCTAGAGAAAATGTGAGTGTCCCTTCCCTGAAATTGTTTAGGTCAGGTTGATTGGGGCATTTTTCAACCTTGTCAGGTCCATGATGTCCATGGAAGACAGTGTTGGGCTTAGAAGGTCTTTCCAGCCCAACAGTTCCATGATTTTGTGATCTACTAGTTGACCACTCATTACACTCATTCACTCTTATTTTTTCTTGAAGGCATTGCTGCTT